>NC_069505.1:149976177-150151177 GCF_027579735.1 Bombina bombina
TTGGTTTGTCAAGTTCTGGTAATGATGATGGTGATAGAGTATTTGCTAGAGTACGTGTTCTCCGATAGGAGCAACGTAGTCCGTTTTTTACACATTTTTCCAGTTTGTCATCAGCGGACAAGAAGTTAAAATGTTTTTTAACGATACTGCATATCTCTTGATATTGTGCGCTAAACTCTGTGACAAATGTAATGCCCTGAGAGTCAGTATTGAGTTTTCTGGATGTCATAGACTGTTCTTTAATCAGTTCATGTCTATCAATACTCTGAACCTGTCTCTTTGCTTTATGTATGATTTTGTCAGGGTAGCCTCTTTGCTTGAGCCTTCTAGTAAGATCTTCAGATTGTTTATAAAACATATCTTCCTGACTACAATTTCTCTTTACTCTGACAAATTGTCCTTTGGCAACAGCAAAAGGGACATGGGTTGGGTGGCAGCTTTTGGCGTGTAACAACGCATTCCCAGCAATGGGTTTCCTATAGATGTTACTGATGATTTTTCCTTCTTTAGTACCAGTTAGAGTAATGTCCAAAAAATTAATTGAATTATTATGTAATTCAGAGGTAAATCGAATACCATAGGTATTGTCATTAAGGTTGGACATAAAGTTAAGAAAATCAGCATCATCACCCAACCAGATGACCAAAGGTCATCTATGTATCGCCCATAGTAATGGATGAAATGTCTAAAGGGATTACTATCTCCATAGATGTGGGACAGCTCCCACCAACCCATGAACAGGTTGGCATAGGAGGGGGCGAATTTCGCCCCCATAGCTGTCCCACATCTCTGGAGATAGAATTGATCCTCGAATTTAAAATAGTTATGGGTCAGTAGATATTTAAGTAGACGTAAGATGTACATCTGGAAGTCATGGGTAAGATTAGAATGATGTTTCAGAAAGTATGCTATCGCTTCCAAACCCTCTTTATGTGGGATGGACGAGTATAGGGCAACTACATCAATTGATGCCCATCTGAATACATCATATTTCCAATCTGTGCCTTCCAATATCTCAATTACATGTTTGGTGTCCCGAAGGTAACCAAACAAAGAGACTACCAGTGGTTGCAGAAGGCTGTCTATCCATTGTGAAATATGTTCAGTTAAAGAACCTATTCCGCTCACTATCGGACGTCCCTTGATATCTGTAAGGGATTTGTGCACTTTAGGCAAGTGATGGAAGATGGGCACTATAGGGTGTTTGACACACAAATACTCAAATGTTTTAATGTCAAAGTGTCCATCTTCTAATCCATCGTCCAGCAAGCTAAATAGCTCTTTCTGGAAGGCTCTGGTTGGATCGGACGCAAGGGGGGCATAGTTCTCCGTATCATTGAGCTGGCGAAGGGCCTCCTTTACATAATCAGTCCGATTCAGGACGACTATGGAACCACCCTTATCCGCCGAGCGGAAAACTATGTCCTCCCTGCATCTCAACTCCTCCAGAGCCACTTTTTCTTGCCTGGTGAGATTTTGTTTGGTATGTGAGCTACTGGATTTGAGTTCCAAAAGATCACGCTCCACTCTCTTGAAAAAAGTTTCAAGAACCTGGCCCCTATGCTGTATGGGATAAAAGGTAGAGGGGTTTCTGAAACCACCATGGGAGTTTAGTCTATCAGATTCAGAATCTTCTGAACCTTCCCTTAAGAGATGTTCAAGAGTTAGAGTATCACATGCTTCCTTAAAGGAAGCTTTGTGAATGGAGGTTTTTGGATTAATGCTCATGTTTCTAATAGAAAATTCAACATTATCAGGGGCATTTTCCGGGGTGTCATTATAAAATTTATTTAGAGTGATATTTCTGATAAGCTTATTGACATCTAGTAATGTTTTAAAGATGTCAAAGTTATTGGTTGGTGAAAAATTAAGACCATAACCAAGAACTGAAAGCTGAGATGGTGTCAAAGTATGATCTGACAAATTAATCACATTATTAATTATTTGTATTTTTGTTTTCCCCGATTGCCCCTGTTCCCCCTCAGTTTGTACCGATCTGCTTCGCCACTGGTCCCTTGACCTATCCCCGTTTTTGAGGGGGAAGGCAAAAAACCTGCGCCATATTGTGCAGATCTTCATTGGAAACCATGGACCCTTGTGTATGTATAGTGGGCGTGATGTCACTAACATAAACATATTTAGAAGCTGTGGGGTTCTGGAGTGAATGTATGTCTTTAGGCCTAGTGGCCTGTTGATTATATAAATCATTTATAGGTTTCTCATTAGATGTGTGGGTTACTTTTAGAATACCTTTTGGTGGTTCCTCACCTCCTGAGGCACCCCTTTCATCGCCTGACTCAAACTCACTATCCGAGTATGTAACTTTTTTAGAGTTATGTGATTGGTTAGACTGGTTAGAC
Source organism: Bombina bombina (assembly GCF_027579735.1). Taxonomy (NCBI): domain Eukaryota; kingdom Metazoa; phylum Chordata; class Amphibia; order Anura; family Bombinatoridae; genus Bombina; species Bombina bombina. Next base: position 149,978,538 of record NC_069505.1, read on the forward strand.
TGTTGAGACTTGTTGTTTCTATTGTTATTCCTACTGTTATTGCGTCTATTCCTGGACCTTCCCCTATAGTTTCTCCTAGAAGAGCTCCTTTCAGAACGCTTCCAGACATAAACACTATTATTAGCATAGTCTGACTGATCCCTAATAAACTTGATACGTTTAGTCTCTAGAACTACTTGTTTGGCCTCTGCCACACCAGTTTGCAATATCACATCAAACCTAGAAAAATTTGTGTCAGTTAGCCTTTTGTTCATTTCTGCCTGTAAAATAGCAATTTCTTCTCTAACTGCATTCAACAGATGTACTTTATAAGAAGTTAACAAAGCCATTAAACGTAATGAACAATCAGAAAGTATCTCATTCCATGAATTGACAAAGTCCAGATCTGTAACCTCAAAAGTTGGAAATTTGGTTAAACGTAAACCACGTGGTATAATTTTAAGTTTGGTATAGGTTTCCATAGTCCAAATGTCCCACTGTAATCTGTGCTCTTTTAACAAAAGTTTCTCCATTTCATCAAACAAGCAAGGCAATGTGTAATTAGCTTTATCTGTAGAAAATATTTTAGAAATGTCAATATCTGTATAATCCCTTGCAGATAGGGTCATTAAGGAATAAAATTGTGAGTTCTCCATGGGAAATGTGTAAGAAATCCCCTGTAATAAGGGTAACTGTGCAGTAAGTGCTGTCAGGCTAGCACAAATAAATAAATAATATAAATAGGGAAGGAGAGCACAGCTACCTTATATCTGTGTTATATATCAATAGAACCAAAAACACACACCGTTTTATTCAGGATAAAAAGTCCCAATCGGAAGCCTGTATCCTGCTGTAGTAATCTTATTCTTGTGACACTTGTATCAATGATTTATAGCCACCCCAAAACGCCAGCTCATACATAAACATGTAAATTTGTAAAATGTAAACGACAGACAGCAAAAAAGCAAAAAGCAACAGGCAGCAGCCGTTAGTGCTCCACTTACAGGACAGTGAAATATTGAGGCACTCAGAAACGTAGATGAAAGTAAGCGGTTTTTTATATTTGAAGCGCACAAATACTCAACAGTTTGTTGAGGATAGTGGTCAGAAAGACCTGCACTCACCGCTACATCAAACAAGCTGTATGCAAGCCTCAAATGATCTTCACCTGTAGTGAGCCGAAGAAGAAACTTATTCGCTGCACCTGGAATGTGCTGCTGGAGGTAACTCTGCGTCCTGACGTACTGGCGTCCTACTATGCAGGGAGGGGAGCGTGCGGTCACATGGGATGCGGTCACATGGGATGAAATCCAATCAAACGAATAAGCCCAAATGCTGGGTCACATGACTCCAAGATCCAATCAGCAGGTCCGGTTCATCCGTGTGAAACTGGTAACAAATAAGCAATTTGTAACAGGAACTCTGTGTGGTTATCAAATCCTTATGGGACTCCAGGGGAAAGAAAAATCGTCTCTGCTGCCTGACAAAAAGAATAAAGGTAACAAAGGCAGAGTGCAGCAGACGAAATTGATTAAAAGTCCAAACTTTAATACAGATAGGTTAAAAGTCCACAACATCCATGGGAACAGTGAGTGAGACACAGTCACTTGTGCAAAACGGCTGACATGTTTCGACCCTCAGGTCGTAATCATAGCTGTTTAAGGAAACACCTTACAACCTATTTAAGGGAGTAGGTTACATCTCATTGGTTAAAAGATAATGAATTAAAAATTCAACAAGGTGTGTCAATAGGTAATTTCATTGCCTGCTCATACAATTTTAAACTCCTGCTTACACAATTTAAAGTGCCCTATACAAAAAATGCTTTATGTTAAAGTGTAGATAAGTCACTGGATAAACCAGTTAAGGAAAATACATAGGTAAAAGAATTGACATTATATTAAATATTCATAGTATGCATTATGTATAATGTATAATATACAAGACTAAATTTGATGAATGCAGAAATACTAGAGTTATGAGAATGGGACTTAAGTGAACTGGATCACTAAATGACTATTGGAAATAGTGAGCTAAATATCAGTACATGATGATAAACATCTTGTTTAAGAAAAGTGTTTAAAGTAAACCATTAAGCAAATAAAGTATGAGAATATATTGGTTTACATAACAAAAATCTTTATATACTTTTCATGATTCACATATATAGCTCACTATAGTATACATATGAGAATAGCAAAAATAGAAATAGAGATAGCAATAGCAAAATGTGGTTCTTGCACAAAAGCAAATTGAAAATGAATGTAAATGCGCTGCAGAAGAGGGAGATAACCATCGGACAAAAGCCCCAAAGATGACTACTATTTCCAAAAATTAATTAAATCATATTCAGAGTTAAGGCCATTTGGCACCCTAGTTTGGAGCTTGAAAATCCAGTACATCTCCCTCTTCTGCAGCAACTTCTCTCGGTCGCCACCTCTAGGTGGGCAGAGAACCCTCTCTATAGCTTGCCATCTCAAAGTACTGATGTTTTTGTCATGGCAGCGGGCAAAATGTCTAACAAGTGGGGTACTAGCCTCACCTGCCTGTATTGTAGACAGGTGGTTTCTGATGCGAACTTTTACCTCGTTAGTGGTGAGGCCTACATATTGTAGGTGGCATGATGTACAGGTGAGCAAGTATATCACATATGTGGTAGTACATTTCAAACAGCTGGTGATTGGGAAAGTTTCCCCTGTAACCTCTGATCTAAATATGTTAGAAGCTGTGATATACTCGCAAACCCGACATTTTTGTCTGCACTTGTAAAGGCCCTTTTGTGTAAGCCACGAACTACTTGGTTTGTCAAGTTCTGGTAATGATGATGGTGATAGAGTATTTGCTAGAGTACGTGTTCTCCGATAGGAGCAACGTAGTCCGTTTTTTACACATTTTTCCAGTTTGTCATCAGCGGACAAGAAGTTAAAATGTTTTTTAACGATACTGCATATCTCTTGATATTGTGCGCTAAACTCTGTGACAAATGTAATGCCCTGAGAGTCAGTATTGAGTTTTCTGGATGTCATAGACTGTTCTTTAATCAGTTCATGTCTATCAATACTCTGAACCTGTCTCTTTGCTTTATGTATGATTTTGTCAGGGTAGCCTCTTTGCTTGAGCCTTCTAGTAAGATCTTCAGATTGTTTATAAAACATATCTTCCTGACTACAATTTCTCTTTACTCTGACAAATTGTCCTTTGGCAACAGCAAAAGGGACATGGGTTGGGTGGCAGCTTTTGGCGTGTAACAACGCATTCCCAGCAATGGGTTTCCTATAGATGTTACTGATGATTTTTCCTTCTTTAGTACCAGTTAGAGTAATGTCCAAAAAATTAATTGAATTATTATGTAATTCAGAGGTAAATCGAATACCATAGGTATTGTCATTAAGGTTGGACATAAAGTTAAGAAAATCAGCATCATCACCCAACCAGATGACCAAAAGGTCATCTATGTATCGCCCATAGTAATGGATGAAATGTCTAAAGGGATTACTATCTCCATAGATGTGGGACAGCTCCCACCAACCCATGAACAGGTTGGCATAGGAGGGGGCGAATTTCGCCCCCATAGCTGTCCCACATCTCTGGAGATAGAATTGATCCTCGAATTTAAAATAGTTATGGGTCAGTAGATATTTAAGTAGACGTAAGATGTACATCTGGAAGTCATGGGTAAGATTAGAATGATGTTTCAGAAAGTATGCTATCGCTTCCAAACCCTCTTTATGTGGGATGGACGAGTATAGGGCAACTACATCAATTGATGCCCATCTGAATACATCATATTTCCAATCTGTGCCTTCCAATATCTCAATTACATGTTTGGTGTCCCGAAGGTAACCAAACAAAGAGACTACCAGTGGTTGCAGAAGGCTGTCTATCCATTGTGAAATATGTTCAGTTAAAGAACCTATTCCGCTCACTATCGGACGTCCCTTGATATCTGTAAGGGATTTGTGCACTTTAGGCAAGTGATGGAAGATGGGCACTATAGGGTGTTTGACACACAAATACTCAAATGTTTTAATGTCAAAGTGTCCATCTTCTAATCCATCGTCCAGCAAGCTAAATAGCTCTTTCTGGAAGGCTCTGGTTGGATCGGACGCAAGGGGGGCATAGTTCTCCGTATCATTGAGCTGGCGAAGGGCCTCCTTTACATAATCAGTCCGATTCAGGACGACTATGGAACCACCCTTATCCGCCGAGCGGAAAACTATGTCCTCCCTGCATCTCAACTCCTCCAGAGCCACTTTTTCTTGCCTGGTGAGATTTTGTTTGGTATGTGAGCTACTGGATTTGAGTTCCAAAAGATCATGCTCCACTCTCTTGAAAAAAGTTTCAAGAACCTGGCCCCTATGCTGTATGGGATAAAAGGTAGAGGGGTTTCTGAAACCACCATGGGAGTTTAGTCTATCAGATTCAGAATCTTCTGAACCTTCCCTTAAGAGATGTTCAAGAGTTAGAGTATCACATGCTTCCTTAAAGGAAGCTTTGTGAATGGAGGTTTTTGGATTAATGCTCATGTTTCTAATAGAAAATTCAGCATTATCAGGGGCATTTTCCGGGGTGTCATTATAAAATTTATTTAGAGTGATATTTCTGATAAGCTTATTGACATCTAGTAATGTTTTAAAGATGTCAAAGTTATTGGTTGGTGAAAAATTAAGACCATAACCAAGAACTGAAAGCTGAGATGGTGTCAAAGTATGATCTGACAAATTAATCACATTATTAATTATTTGTATTTTTGTTTTCCCCGATTGCCCCTGTTCCCCCTCAGTTTGTACCGATCTGCTTCGCCACTGGTCCCTTGACCTATCCCCGTTTTTTGAGGGGGAAGGCAAAAAACCTGCGCCATATTGTGCAGATCTTCATTGGAAACCATGGACCCTTGTGTATGTATAGTGGGCGTGATGTCACTAACATAAACATATTTAGAAGCTGTGGGGTTCTGGAGTGAATGTATGTCTTTAGGCCTAGTGGCCTGTTGATTATATAAATCATTTATAGGTTTCTCATTAGATGTGTGGGTTACTTTTAGAATACCTTTTGGTGGTTCCTCACCTCCTGAGGCACCCCTTTCATCGCCTGACTCAAACTCACTATCCGAGTATGTAACTTTTTTAGAGTTATGTGATTGGTTAGACTGGTTAGACTGTTCAGACTTGTTGTTTCTATTGTTATTCCTACTGTTATTGCGTCTATTCCTGGACCTTCCCCTATAGTTTCTCCTAGAAGAGCTCCTTTCAGAACGCTTCCAGACATAAACACTATTATTAGCATAGTCTGACTGATCCCTAATAAACTTGATACGTTTAGTCTCTAGAACTACTTGTTTGGCCTCTGCCACACCAGTTTGCAATATCACATCAAGCCTAGAAAAATTTGTGTCAGTTAGCCTTTTGTTCATTTCTGCCTGTAAAATAGCAATTTCTTCTCTAACTGCATTCAACAGATGTACTTTATAAGAAGTTAACAAAGCCATTAAACGTAATGAACAATCAGAAAGTATCTCATTCCATGAATTGACAAAGTCCAGATCTGTAACCTCAAAAGTTGGAAATTTGGTTAAACGTAAACCACGTGGTATAATTTTAAGTTTGGTATAGGTTTCCATAGTCCAAATGTCCCACTGTAATCTGTGCTCTTTTAACAAAAGTTTCTCCATTTCATCAAACAAGCAAGGCAATGTGTAATTAGCTTTATCTGTAGAAAATATTTTAGAAATGTCAATATCTGTATAATCCCTTGCAGATAGGGTCATTAAGGAATAAAATTGTGAGTTCTCCATGGGAAATGTGTAAGAAATCCCCTGTAATAAGGGTAACTGTGCAGTAAGTGCTGTCAGGCTAGCACAAATAAATAAATAATATAAATAGGGAAGGAGAGCACAGCTACCTTATATCTGTGTTATATATCAATAGAACCAAAAACACAGACCGTTTTATTCAGGATAAAAAGTCCCAATCGGAAGCCTGTATCCTGCTGTAGTAATCTTATTCTTGTGACACTTGTATCAATGATTTATAGCCACCCCAAAACGCCAGCTCATACATAAACATGTAAATTTGTAAAATGTAAACGACAGGCAGCAAAAAAGCAAAAAGCAACAGGCAGCAGCCGTTAGTGCTCCACTTACAGGACAGTGAAATATTGAGGCACTCAGAAACGTAGATGAAAGTAAGCGGTTTTTTATATTTGAAGCGCACAAATACTCAACAGTTTGTTGAGGATAGTGGTCAGAAAGACCTGCACTCACCGCTACATCAAACAAGCTGTATGCAAGCCTCAAATGATCTTCACCTGTAGTGAGCCGAAGAAGAAACTTATTCGCTGCACCTGGAATGTGCTGCTGGAGATAACTCTGCGTCCTGACGTACTGGCGTCCTACTATGCAGGGAGGGGAGCGTGCGGTCACATGGGATGCGGTCACATGGGATGAAATCCAATCAAACGAATAAGCCCAAATGCTGGGTCACATGACTCCAAGATCCAATCAGCAGGTCCGGTTCATCCGTGTGAAACTGGTAACAAATAAGCAATTTGTAACAGGAACTCTGTGTGGTTATCAAATCCTTATGGGACTCCAGGGGAAAGAAAAATCGTCTCTGCTGCCTGACAAAAAGAATAAAGGTAACAAAGGCAGAGTGCAGCAGACGAAATTGATTAAAAGTCCAAACTTTAATACAGATAGGTTAAAAGTCCACAACATCCATGGGAACAGTGAGTGAGACACAGTCACTTGTGCAAAACGGCTGACATGTTTCGACCCTCAGGTCGTAATCATAGCTGTTTAAGGAAACACCTTACAACCTATTTAAGGGAGTAGGTTACATCTCATTGGTTAAAAGATAATGAATTAAAAATTCAACAAGGTGTGTCAATAGGTAATTTCATTGCCTGCTCATACAATTTTAAACTCCTGCTTACACAATTTAAAGTGCCCTATACAAAAAATGCTTTATGTTAAAGTGTAGATAAGTCACTGGATAAACCAGTTAAGGAAAATACATAGGTAAAAGAATTGACATTATATTAAATATTCATAGTATGCATTATGTATAATGTATAATATACAAGACTAAATTTGATGAATGCAGAAATACTAGAGTTATGAGAATGGGACTTAAGTGAACTGGATCACTAAATGACTATTGGAAATAGTGAGCTAAATATCAGTACATGATGATAAACATCTTGTTTAAGAAAAGTGTTTAAAGTAAACCATTAAGCAAATAAAGTATGAGAATATATTGGTTTACATAACAAAAATCTTTATATACTTTTCATGATTCACATATATAGCTCACTATAGTATACATATGAGAATAGCAAAAATAGAAATAGAGATAGCAATAGCAAAATGTGGTTCTTGCACAAAAGAAAATTGAAAATGAATGTAAATGCGCTGCAGAAGAGGGAGATAACCATCGGACAAAAGCCCCAAAGATGACTACTATTTCCAAAAATTAATTAAATCATATTCAGAGTTAAGGCCATTTGGCACCCTAGTTTGGAGCTTGAAAATCCAGTACATCTCCCTCTTCTGCAGCAACTTCTCTCGGTCGCCACCTCTAGGTGGGCAGAAAACCCTCTCTATAGCTTGCCATCTCAAAGTACTGATGTTTTTGTCATGGCAGCGGGCAAAATGTCTAACAAGTGGGGTACTAGCCTCACCTGCCTGTATTGTAGACAGGTGGTTTCTGATGCGAACTTTTACCTCGTTAGTGGTGAGGCCTACATATTGTAGGTGGCATGATGTACAGGTGAGCAAGTATATCACATATGTGGTAGTACATTTCAAACAGCTGGTGATTGGGAAAGTTTCCCCTGTAACCTCTGATCTAAATATGTTAGAAGCTGTGATATACTCGCAAACCCGACATTTTTGTCTGCACTTGTAAAGGCCCTTTTGTGTAAGCCACGAACTACTTGGTTTGTCAAGTTCTGGTAATGATGATGGTGATAGAGTATTTGCTAGAGTACGTGTTCTCCGATAGGAGCAACGTAGTCCGTTTTTTACACATTTTTCCTGTTTGTCATCAGCGGACAAGAAGTTAAAATGTTTTTTAACGATACTGCATATCTCTTGATATTGTGCGCTAAACTCTGTGACAAATATAATGCCCTGAGAGTCAGTATTGAGTTTTCTGGATGTCATAGACTGTTCTTTAATCAGTTCATGTCTATCAATACTCTGAACCTGTCTCTTTGCTTTATGTATGATTTTGTCAGGGTAGCCTCTTTGCTTGAGCCTTCTAGTAAGATCTTCAGATTGTTTATAAAACATATCTTCCTGACTACAATTTCTCTTTACTCTGACAAATTGTCCTTTGGCAACAGCAAAAGGGACATGGGTTGGGTGGCAGCTTTTGGCGTGTAACAACGCATTCCCAGCAATGGGTTTCCTATAGATGTTACTGATGATTTTTCCTTCTTTAGTACCAGTTAGAGTAATGTCCAAAAAATTAATTGAATTATTATGTAATTCAGAGGTAAATCGAATACCATAGGTATTGTCATTAAGGTTGGACATAAAGTTAAGAAAATCAGCATCATCACCCAACCAGATGACCAAAAGGTCATCTATGTATCGCCCATAGTAATGGATGAAATGTCTAAAGGGATTACTATCTCCATAGATGTGGGACAGCTCCCACCAACCCATGAACAGGTTGGCATAGGAGGGGGCGAATTTCGCCCCCATAGCTGTCCCACATCTCTGGAGATAGAATTGATCCTCGAATTTAAAATAGTTATGGGTCAGTAGATATTTAAGTAGACGTAAGATGTACATCTGGAAGTCATGGGTAAGATTAGAATGATGTTTCAGAAAGTATGCTATCGCTTCCAAACCCTCTTTATGTGGGATGGACGAGTATAGGGCAACTACATCAATTGATGCCCATCTGAATACATCATATTTCCAATCTGTGCCTTCCAATATCTCAATTACATGTTTGGTGTCCCGAAGGTAACCAAACAAAGAGACTACCAGTGGTTGCAGAAGGCTGTCTATCCATTGGGAAATATGTTCAGTTAAAGAACCTATTCCGCTCACTATCGGACGTCCCTATATATATATATATATATACACACACACATATAGTATATATATATATATATATATATATATATATACACATACAGTATATATATACACACATATAGTATATATATACACACATACAGTATATACTGTATATATATATATATATATATATATATATATATACACACACATACAGTATATATATATACACACATACAGTATATATATATATATATATATATATATATATATATACAGTATATATGCACACATACAGTATATATATATAAATATATATATAACTAGAAAGAAAGAGCTCTACCATATTATAGGCCTAGATTTAGAGTTTTGTCGGTAACTACCCGCATAGCTAACGCTAGAATTCTATCAGCCAATCGGAATTTGAGGGACGCCATCTTGGATGACGTCCCTTAAAGGAACTGTCATTCTTCAGTTGGACGTCGTCGGAAGAAGATGGGTCAGCGCTGGAGGTCTTCACGATGGAGCCGGTCCTCATCGGATGAAGATAGAAGATGCCGCTTGGAAGAAGATGGTTGATGGTCCGGATCTACTCTTCTTCCCGGATAGGATGAAGACTTTGGACCCTCTTCTGGACTTCTTCAGCCGTTGGATGATGGATTTCTAGCCCCCGCTTGGGCTTGGATGAAGATTTTGGAGCCAGGACGGATCGGTGATACCCGGTGAGGTGAAGATAAGGTAGGAAGATCTTCAGGGGCTTAGTGTTAGGTTTATTTAAGGGGGGTTTGGGTTAGATTAGGGGTATGTGGGTTGTAATGTTGGGGGGGTATTGTATGTGTTTTTTTACAGGCAAAAGAGCTGAATTTCTTGGGGCATGCCCCGCAAAGGGCCCTGTTCAAGGCTGGTAAGGTAAAAGAGCTTTGAACTTTTGTAATTTAGAATAGGGTAGGGCATTTTTTTTATTTTGGGGGGCTTTGTTATTTTATTAGGGGGCTTAGAGTAGGTGTAATTAGTTTAAAATTGTTGTAATATTTTTCTAATGTTTGTAAATATTTTTTTATTTTTTGTAACTTAGTTCTTTTTTATTTTTTGTACTTTAGTTAGTTTATTTAATTGTATTTATTTGTAGATATTGTATTTAATTCATTTATTGATAGTGTAGTGTTAGGTTTAATTGTAGATAATTGTAGGTATTGTATTTAATTCATTTATTGATAGTGTAGTGTTAGGTTTAATTGTAACTTAGGTTAGGATTTATTTTACAGGTAATTTTGTAATTATTTTAACTATTTTAGCTATTAAATAGTTCTTAACTATTTAATAGCTATTGTACCTGGTTAAAATAAATACAAAGTTACCTGTAAAATAAATATAAATCCTAAAATAGCTATAATATAATTATAATTTATATTGTAGCTATATTAGGGTTTATTTTACAGGTAAGTATTTAGCTTTAAATAGGAATAATTTATTTAATAAGAGTTAATTTATTTTGTTAGATTTAAATTATATTTAACTTAGGGGGTGTTAGTGTTAGGATTAGACTTAGCTTTAGGGGTTAATCCATTTATTACAGTAGCGGCGAGATTCGGTCGGCAGATTAGGGGTTAATAATTGAAGTTAGGTGTCGGCGATGTTAGGGAGGGCAGATTAGGGGTTAATACTATTTATTATAGGGTTATTGAGGCGGGAGTGAGGCGGATTAGGGGTTAATAACTTTATTATAGTAGCGGTGCGGTCCGCTCGGCAGATTAGGGGTTAATAAGTGTAGGAAGGTGGAGGCGACATTGAGGGGGGCAGATTAGGGGTTAATAAATATAATATAGGGGTCGGCGGTGTTAGGGGCAGCAGATTAGGGGTACATAAGTATAACATAGGTGGCGGTCGGCAGATTAGGGGTTAAAAAAATTGAATCGAGTGGCGGTGATGTGGGGGGACCTCGGTTTAGGGGTACATAGGTAGTTTATGGGTGTTAGTGTACTTTAGAGCACAGTAGTTAAGAGCTTTATGAACCGGCGTTAGCCCAGAAAGCTCTTAACTACTGACTTTTTTCTGCGGCTGGAGTTTTGTCGTTAGATTTCTAACGCTCAATTCAGACACGACTCTAAATACCGGAGTTAGAAAGATCCCATTGAAAAGATAGAATATGCAATTGACGTAAGGGGATCTGCGGTATGGAAAAGTTGCGGCTGAAAAGTGAGCGTTAGACCCTTTCCTGACTGACTCCAAATACCGGCAGTAGCCTAAAACCAGCGTTAGGAGCCTCTAACGCTGGTTTTCACGGCTACCGCCAAACTCTAAATCTAGGCCATAGAGAGCTAAAGCGGATTACAGGCCGCACCATATAACACCCACACTATATTAATAGAAAAGATATCCTAAACAGGTATGTTGAACATATACATATTTATTAAAAACAAAGCCATAAACAGATACTGTGAAAGATGCCAATAACAAAAATCAAGTGTAGTGCACTACCAAAAGGTAATTATTCCTAGCATGCTATGGATTATAGAGACGGCTCATAGAAAGTTCATCTCTGCTACCGGGCACTTGAGTGTTAATACACGCTCCCGTTATTAATGAACAAAATGCCGTCCTTGATTCTCCTTAATCATTTTATTTCTGATCCGGTACCGGATTTTAAATATATATGCGAGAGTCAATGTATGGCAAATAACAATCAGTCACTCCAATCACATATGCAGTATTACAGCAATCCTCAGGGTGCAAGGCTTACTGCTGCACGGCTTACCTTCACCAACTTCACACACTCAACGGTTATTACCAGACAGGATCTCTTCCGTGGTGTGTCTCACTGTGTTGTATGCGGCCGATGCAGCTCTTCACTTGCCCAGATTATAGCACTTGAAATCGTTATTGCCAAGTTCACAGCTGTTTCACCATGCTGGCGTCCTCCATGCTGTGTCTGTTCCAAACATTACGCGTTTCGCCCCTCCCCCTTTCTGGGCTGAACTCAGGGCTTCATCAGATGTGTCAAGTTAGACAGCTGAGCAGGTTTTTAAACACTGGTGCGGATACAATGTTACAACCCCTTCTGAAGTTACTTAAAGGGGAATGATGTTAAGCTTGTTAAATACATTGGCTACAAATTATTAACTTCACACACTCCACGGGTATTACCAGACAGGATCTCTTCCGTGGTGTGTCTCACTGTGTTGTATGCAGCTGATGCAGCTCTTCACTTTCCCAGATTATAGCACTTGAAATCATTATCGCCAAGTTCACAGCTGTTTCACCATGCTGGCGTCCTCCACGCTGTGTCTGTTCCAAACATTACGCATTTCGGCCCTCCCCCTTTCTGGGCTGAACTCAGGGCTTCATCAGATGTGTCAAGTTAGACAGCTGAGCAAGTTTTTAAACACTGGTGCGGATACAATGTTACAACCCCTTCTGAAGTTACTTAAAGGGGAATGATGTTAAGCATGTTAAATACATTGGCTACAAATTATTAACGGCATAAAGTACAAGCAACTAAACTATACATTTATGGCTATTTACAATTCCCAAACTTTTGCGCTATGGAAATTACAGTACATATGATGGCAATCAGCACAAAAAATTCTACTTTAACATTGATTAGCAAATATGTAGTTCACTATGCCATACAGTGCTACAATTTATATTGCTTCTTTCACAATGTATAGTAGAATTAAGGAATATTTACAGAAAACAAGAAAATTAAATTTTTTCATTCAAGCCCAGGGGAGAGAGGGTATTGAGTCTATACATCCAACGCGACTCATGTTGGAGTAATAGTTGATCAACATTAACCCCTCTCCTTCTTGGCTTGATATGTTCAATACCTAGTACTCTAAGATGAGAGAAGTCAGAGTTGTGCATTTTTTGGAAATGTCTGGCCACTGGGCTATCTGACTCCTTATCCTTAATGCTATCTCTGTGTTCTCTCACCCGTTCCTTTAGTTCTCGTGTAGTTTTCCCAATGTAAATTTGGGACACGAGCAGTGTAATATATAAATAACATTTGTGGTGTTACAGATTATTCTTTCATATATGTGATATGACCTATCTGAATATTCCGTGCAGAAACTTGAGGATTTAACTATGTACTTACAGTACACACATCTACCACAAGGTTCACACACACTCTTTCCTAGTCTGTGCTTGTGTTAGCCAGTTTATGGGAGTGTCTCTTTGGAACTCACTATGAGCTAATCTGTCTTTGATACTTGGTGCTCTCTTAGCTGTGAGAAGAGGATATTTAGGAATATATTTAGTAATTGAGTTGTCATCGGACAGAATGTGCCAATGTTTGAGAATATCACATTACTTATTCCAATGAGAATTGTATTTAGTGATAAGGCAAATTTCATTATCTCCCTTTGGTTTTTCAACTGCCTTATATAATAATTCATTTCTTGGTGTCTGCCTAGCTCTCAACCAGCCTTTTCTCACTTGGTTTCTAGAGAAACCTCTCTGAAGAAATCTCTGAGCCATATCACTGGCCTGACTTTCAAAATCTGACTCAGTGGAACAGCATCTCTTGAGCCTCAAGAACTGTCCCACTGGAATGCAATTTTGAGGGCTTCAGGATGATGGCTAGAGGCATTTAACAACTTATTAGTTGCTGTTTCCTTCTGAAACACTTTAGTTTTTAATGATCCATTTTCAATAGTCAATTTGAGGTCCAAAAAGGTGGCTTCCTTATCGCTAATTTGATGAGTTAAGAACAAGTTCCTCTCGTTCTTGTTCAATATCTCAACAAATTTGTCTGCTGATTCTACATCCCCCTTCCACAGCACTAGGATATCATCCACAAAACGCAGCCATAGGGCGACGTGAGCCTCCACCCATTGATCCAATTCCTGGAAAACATCATTGCTTCCCAGACGCCTAGGTGTAAACAGGCATAGGTGGGGGCGCATGCCGCACCCATGGCTGTGCCTCTTAACTGCCTGTAAAACGTCCCATCAAACATAAATATGTTTTTGGTCAACACAAATTCTAACAATTTTAGTACTAGACTAGTGTTGTCACTGTACTCTTCTCCATGCAGTTTAAGGAAATATTCTGCTGCTTTTAAACCAACCTTATGTGGAATAGAAGAGTACAGTGACTCCACATCAAGAGTAAGCAAAAGCATAACTGGCTCAATTTTAATCTCATCCAGTCTTCTCAGGACGTCCCCTGTGTCTTGCACATAGGAGGACAATTCAGTAAGGAAGGGCCGCAGATAAAAATCCACGTATCTACTAATACCTTCCGTCGGTCCCCCAATGCCCGACACAATGGGACGTCCTGGGGGATTGGTGATATTCTTATGTAATTTAGGGATGCAGTAAAATGTAGGTATTACTGGGTATACAGGGACTAAGAACTCAAATTCTTTTTTCGTTATCCACCCTGAATCTTTAGCTTGTTTTAAGATAGTGAATAGATCATCACAAGATTTTTCATAAACCTGCCTTGTGACAACTTCATATTGTCAAAGCTGTCTCAGGACTTCTTTCACATAATCTGCTTGGTTCAGGATTACAATATTTCCACCCTTGTCGGGTGGCTTAATCTGAATTTCTTTCTTGCTCATCAGTTCTTTGAGAGCTTTTCTCTCATTTTTGCTGAGATTATCACTCACCACACCTGATACCCCTTTATTACCTACATCTTTTTCCATACATTTAACAAACGTGTGGACACTGGGTGACAAGGATAAGTGGGGCATAAATTTAGAAGGAGGTTTAAAGTTAGATTTTTTTGGGTAATTTGTGCTGGTGTTAACTTCCTCCTGTTCTTCTAATAGGGATACTAAATTTGCAATAGCTACAGTATCCTGATTGTCCCTGAGGTCACTACTCTGAGATTTGTTACCCCACAATTTCATAAGTATGATCTTCCTTGCATAGAGGTTTAGATCTTTCACAAATTCAAATTTATCCAAACTGCTAGAGGGACAGAATGATAGTCCTTTCATTAAAAGGTTAATATGTGCCATATTTAAACTAACTGTGGAGAGGTTAATCAATGACATTTCCTCTCCAGTATTTGTTAATTTGTATTTTCCCAGAACTGACTCTCCTTCCTCTGATTCCTGGTTGTCATACGGTACTGAGGGCTGCTCCTGTATCTTCCTCCTCTGCTTCTCTGTCTCTGCCTGCTGGAATAAGCGGGACCACCACCCCCTCTTTCGTCTGCCTCCTCTCCGGGTCCTACCCCTAAAGGGATCCTACCCTGTAATGCAGTTCTAATGTTTTTGGGGGTGTTTTCTAATTCATTTTCAGAGTTGTCTGTACCTGAGTCATAAGCATATCTTGTGCTGTTATTATTTCTGTATACATATATGGTTCCTTTCTTAAAATCGTCCTGATCCCTTACCATTTTACGCCTTTTTCTAAACTTAATTTCACTTTGTAATTTCTCCAGGCTTTTTTGAGCCTCTTTATTAAGTTTGTCAAAGGCAGGGTCATTAGCAAAAAGATTAACTTGTTCATAAATTTTATTTGTTTCAATTTTACTTTCCTCCAGCCTCTTTTCATCCTCGTCTATCATTAACTGCATCAACTCTAGAGTGCATCTTGTTAGTATTGCATTCCATTTCTGGATAAAATCAGTATTTGCTTCTACTCCTCTTAAATTAATCCCTGGGTCAAGTCTTATCCTCAGGCCTCTAGGGATTAGTTGTTCTTTAACATATCTTTGTAAGCTAGCTAGCTCCCATTTGATTTTAAGTTATTTAATTGCTTTTTTCTTATACTCTTTAAATGCTGAAAACACATCATAACTTTTCTCTTCAATGTTAGTTTCATCTATATTGATTGAAGGTTTGAAAGCTTCATCAATATCACTAACCCATTTTTCCTCTGTTAGTTTAAAAGCCATATTGTATAGTATTCAATAGCAATATATATATACAGTGTATATATTTTACAGAAAAAGTGCTGGGAGAGGATTACTGGTACATTCCTGTTTAAACAGGACTGGGAATTATTACAGTAAAATATTTGTTTGGAGATCTAGGCGGTAATTTAGCCGTTCCTGGATCAGGTGCAGACCCCCAAAAGCAATTATAACTTCAAAACTAGTTAGAAAAGAGAAAGTGCCACAGTAGAACAATATGAGATACTGTGTAAAGATGGGGGATTTCAGCACTCAATAGAACTTCATTTTAGGTGAAGTTAGGTGTTTGACCGGAAGCCGTCAAGTGACATATACATGGATGCACATAAGTTCAGATTACATGACAAATTTATTTACAAAGTAACAAACATACTGAAAAGACATTTGCAAATTGTCTAGGTACTAGAGAAAATATATTACTACCACTGCAGTGGGATATTAGAACAGATTATCAATCGTAATATATTACTAAAACAGCAACAATGTAGCGACATTGTATTAATTTCTATAAAGCAGAGATAAATATAGCCATTAACCAAGCAGATTTACTTATGATCATATATACGACCTGTTTTATAGTCCTCCTTATGGTTTACAGATAAGAGAAAACCCATAGGTTCGTAAAGAGTCCGTTTCTGTCTGGGCCCAGGTTCCAGATGAAGAAAAGCGTGTTAAAGGGAAATTTTTACAAAGCTCTTTCTTTGCTTTTAATCAAGGTCTTTGTGACATGACTTCTATGCTAGAACTCCGAGGTAAGATGGTCCTCTCTAGCTAGCATGGATATACGATACTGTGTTGCAAACCAAATACCGTTGTTGCTTATGACCCAAAACAAATGCAGATTTCCAGGAAGCTGCGGTAAGTAGCGATCCAAGTATCTGCATCAATACACTCCTCCGGATTTCTGTGGTTTAGTAACAGTCCGGGTGTCTGTATTAGTGCTCACCTCCGGATCCACCTTGTATCCGCAATTGAAAACTTCAGTCACTGGTTCGGGTATGGGTAATGAAGTTACGTGCAGAGTCGGGACAGGTACTTCCGACGTCAAAAACTGCTTTCTGCCTCCACTTCAAAGTCATATCACCTTTGCTCATAGGGATCTTGACTGCATCGTATAGCAGGTATTAGCCTTCATAGAAATCATCCGAACTTGAGTAGACTGTGAGTAGGTGTCTGTCGACATCAAAACAATTCCTTAAAACAAGAGGACCAGAGAGTGATAGACACACAGATTTCATTGTTGATCTGTTACATTTTATTTTGAATAATAACGTCTTCCAATTTGGCAATTCTATCTATAGACAGGTCAGGGGGACAGCCATGGGAGCAGTTTGTGCTCCGACATATGCATGTCTCCACTTAGGAGCATGGGAGTTGGACATATTTGAAGAATATGGTGAGGTGTTTGACTCCCATGTTTCCCTGTGGATTAGGTATGTGGATGACATACTCATGCTATGGGATGCCCCCCTGGCCTGTCTTCACAAATTTGTCTCTAACCTAAATAAAAACAATCGTGACATATTTCTAACGTATGCTTTAAGCACCAAAGAACTGCCGTTCCTAGATATAGTGATTAAAAAAGAAGGTAATAAAATCTCTACTGAGAATTACCGAAAAAGTACAGCAACAAATAGTATCCTGTAAGCATCCAGTAGCCACCCGGAACCTCTGAAAAAAGGTATACCTTTCAGTCAACTACTGAGACTTAAAAGAAATTGTTCTTCTATACAAAATTTGACCATCATGTTGATCAGATGTGTAAAAGATTCATAGAAAGGGGATATTCACGAAAGCTGATTAGACACACCCTTAACAAAGTAAGGAAAATGAATAGTGATGACCTCCTATATTCGAAAAAAGAGAAAAAAGTTGAAAGTAACTTAAGGTTTATTACAACCTATAATTGCCAGTGGCATAGTATCAGATATATATTGGCACAAAAATGGCATATCCTAACTTTAGATGAAAAAATAGCAGATAAGGTAGGACAATACCCACTGATGACAGCTAAAAAATCACCAAATCTCAAAGATAAACTAGTCAAAAGTAGATTTGTCAGATCACAGATTGAAACCACCTGGTTAAATAAACACCAACAGGTTAAAGGCACTTATCCCTGTGGACACTGTGTCTACTGCCCATATATCCTAAAAATCAAAACATTCTGTACTCACACAGGTAAAAGTTTTGACATAATACACTTTGCAAATTGTAACACAGTAGGGGTTGTCTATCTCTTACAGTGCTCCTGTCCTCTGTTCTGTGTTGGAAAAACAAAAAGAATGTTCAAGGACAGAGTGCAGGAGCACAGGGATGACATTCTCTATGAAAGGGATACGAGTGTAGCTCGTCATTTTAAGGAGGTACATAAAAGTAGCACTGTATCCTTAAAATTTATAGCAATTGATATAGGGATTACAAATGGAAGAGGTGGGGATGAAGATAAATGCCTACTTAAAAAAGAAGCCAGGTGGACATATACATTAAAAACAATGACTCCTAATGGCCTAAATGAAAGAATAGAATATGCCTCTTTTCTGGGCTAATTGTCATAACTAAGGATAATTAAATTGAAAAACTAAAAAAGAAAAATATGTTTCTTGTTAGGAAAAATCCTTTAAATCAATAAATACTATATATCAGATAGCAACTAATACCTTCCATTAAAAATGACTGCTCTATCTGTGTTCTTTTTTCTCTGTTTAACCTAGTGTTGTAAAAGATGGCGATATTTATATGGCGGAGCACATGAGTTCTGTTTATTCGCGGCAGGTTTGGATACATTTGTATCAAATTCTACTCTCCTAACAATTGGTCAGTCTCTCTGGAGGCTTATTGGTTTAAAACAAATCGTAAATGTTTATTTACTGAGATTGAACACACCCCCTTGAGAAGAATCCAATAATAGGTAGGAGACACAGGTGTCAGGTAGTCCTGATGAGGCCCTAGCTTTCGCTGAGCATTGTGGGGCGAAACGCGCGTTGACAGACACCTACTCACAGTCTACTCAAGTTCGGATGATTTCTATGAAGGCTAATACCTGCTATCCGATGCAGTCAATATCCCTACGAGCAAAGGTGATATGACTTTGAAGTGGAGGCAGAAAGCAGTTTGACGTCGGAAGTACCTGTCCCGACTCTGCACGTAACTTCATTACCCATACCTGAACCAGTGACTGAAGTTTTCAATTGCGGATACAAGGTGGATCCGGAGGTGAGCACTAATACAGACACCCGGACTGTTACTAAACCACAGAAATCCGGAGGAGTGTATTGATGCAGATACTCGGACCGCTACTTACCGCAGCTTCCTGGAAAGCTGCATTTGTCTTAGGTCATAAGCAACAACGGTATTTGGTTTGCAACACAGTATCGTATATATCCATGCTAGCTAGAGAGGACGTTCTTACCTCGGAGTTCTAGCATAGAAGTCATGTCACAAAGACCTTGATTAAAAGCAAAGAAAGAGCTTTGTAAAAATTTCCCTTTAACACGCTTTTCTTCATCTGGAACCTGGGCCCAGGCAGAAACTGACTCTTTACGAACCTATGGGTTTTCTCTTATCTGTAAACCATAAGGAGGACTATAAAACAGGTCGTATATATGATCATAAGTAAATCTGCTTGGTTAATGGCTATATTTCTCTCTGCTTTATAGAAAATGATACAATGTCGCTACATTGTTGCTGTTTTAGTAATATATTACGATTGATAATCTGTTCTAATATCCCACTGCAGTGGTAGTAATATATTTTCTCTAGTACCTAGACAATTTGCAAATGTCTTTTCAGTATGTTTTTTACTTTGTAAATAAATTTGTCATGCAATCTGAACTTATGTGCATCCGTGTATATGTCTCTTGACGGCTTCCGGTCAAACACCTATCAGAAAAGAAACATTTGTTTTGTGAGAAACTGCAATACATTTTTACTTGCAATACAGGAAACAGACACTTTATTTTCTGTTTGGTGTATTAAGGGGAAGATAGGCTGCTCCGTGGTTGAGTGAGCACTTTTTTTTCTCTAAATCTAATGTTAAATTAATGTTGGATTAAACTAACATTTGAAAGGCTTGTTGGCTTCTTCTTCTATTATACTCAAATGTGAAATATCAATATTGCTTTCAAATGACATATAAAGCTGCATTTATCAAATGTCGGGTGGATAAAGTTTGCTCCTAGGAACCTCATCTGCCCAGCATTGTGACGAGCAGGCAGCCTCCACTACCTGCGTTTAACATTGCACAAGTAATTGCTTGTGCACTGATACCCATTTTTCTTGAACCGCCAATAGCGAGAGAGTAGGTCTTGTCAATATTCACAATTAGATTGGGCTTGGATGATTTAACTCAGCTACTCTTAAGGTGGCTAAGAGACTAAGTAGCTGTGGTGTTAGCTTTTTTAATGTGTCAAGCCTGCTCATATAATCCTGAAATGTTAAGGCCCACAAAGATGCATCTAAAGCTTGATAAATGTGGCCTACACAGGGAGTGCAGAATTATTAGGCAAGTTGTATTTTTGAGGATTAATTTTATTATTGAACAACAACCATGTTCTCAATGAACCCAAAAAACTAATTAATATCAAAGCTGAATAGTTTTGGAAGTAGTTTTTAGTTTGTTTTTAGTTATAGCTATTTTAGGGGGATATCTGTGTGTGCAGGTGACTATTACTGTGCATAATTATTAGGCAACTTAACAAAAAACAAATATATACCCATTTCAATTATTTATTTTTACCAGTGAAACCAATATAACATCTCAACATTCACAAATATACATTTCTGACATTCAAAAACAAAACAAAAACAAATCAGTGACCAATATAGCCACCTTTCTTTGCAAGGACACTCAAAAGCCTGCCATCCATGGATTCTGTCAGTGTTTTGATCTGTTCACCATCAACATTGCGTGCAGCAGCAACCACAGCCTCCCAGACACTGTTCAGAGAGGTGTACTGTTTTCCCTCCTTGTAAATCTCACATTTGATGATGGACCACAGGTTCTCAATGGGGTTCAGATCAGGTGAACAAGGAGGCCATGTCATTAGATTTTCTTCTTTTATACCCTTTCTTGCCAGCCACGCTTTGGAGTACTTGGACGCGTGTGATGGAGCATTGTCCTGCATGAAAATCATGTTTTTCTTGAAGGATGCAGACTTCTTCCTGTACCACTGCTTGAAGAAGGTGTCTTCCAGAAACTGGCAGTAGGACTGGGAGTTGAGCTTGACTCCATCCTCAACCCAAAAAGGCCCCACAAGCTCATCTTTGATGATACCAGCCCAAACCAGTACTCCACCTCCACCTTGCTGGCGTCTGAGTCGGACTGGAGCTCTCTGCCCTTTACCAATCCAGCCACAGGCCCATCCATCTGGCCCATCAAGACTCACTCTCATTTCATCAGTCCATAAAACCTTAGAAAAATCAGTCTTGAGATATTTCTTGGCCCAGTCTTGACGTTTCAGCTTGTGTGTCTTGTTCAGTGGTGGTCATCTTTCAGCCTTTCTTACCTTGGCCATGTCTCTGAGTATTGCACACCTTGTGCTTTTGGGCACTCCAGTGATGTTGCAGCTCTGAAATATGGCCAAACTGGTGGCAAGTGGCATCTTGGCAGCTGCACGCTTGACTTTTCTCAGTTCATGGGCAGTTATTTTGCGCCTTGGTTTTTCCACATGCTTCTTGCGACCCTGTTGACTATTTTAAATGAAACGCTTGATTGTTCGATGATCACGCTTCAGAAGCTTTGCAATTTTAAGAGTGCTGCATCCCTCTGCAAGATATCTCACTATTTTTTACTTTTCTGAGCCTGTCAAGTCCTTCTTTTGACCCATTTTGCCAAAGGAAAGGAAGTTGCCTAATAATTATGCACACCTGATATAGGGTGTTGATGTCATTAGACCACACCCCTTCTCATTACAGAGATGCACATCACCTAATATGCTTAATTGGTAGTAGGCTTTCGAGCCTATACAGCTTGGAGTAAGACAACATGCATAAAGAGGATGATGTGGTCAAAATACTCATTTGCCTAATAATTCTGCACTCCCTGTAAAATAAAAAAAAAGTTTAAAGTTTAAAGTGGTCTGGCTCTGATGAACTTGGATATAAATGTGGCAGACATATTTTTTCATATGTTATGTCTTTACTGGTTGGATTATCAAAACAATTAGGCGGAGAGAAGTGACTGAGACTGCTCAAACTGACATTGATTATTTGATTATAATCCAGCAAAATACATTCTCATTCAGTGATATCTTGAGGCAAAACAATTACAATCTCAATTCTTGGCGGTTTAGGGGTTAATAGTTTGTATAAGGTTTGCTGCGATGTGGGTTAATGGAGAATTAGGGATTAATACATTTATTAGGTAGTTTGCGATGTTGGGGTTGGCGGATTTAGGGGTTAATACTTTTATTAGGTAGATTGTGATGCGTGTGAATGGTGGATTAGGGGTTAATAGTTTAATTAGGCATATTGCGTTGTGGGGGGTTGTTGTTTTAAGGGTTAATACTTTTATTATTATTTCCGATGTGGGTTTGATGGTGGATATAGACTTTTTTTTTATGTGTCGGATTTACTTTTGGGAGGTGGGTTAGACTTTTCGGGAGATTTGATATTTTTTTTTTATTTTCTTAGGCGCCAGCATTTTCCAAAGTGCCGTAAGTCACTGGCGAATCCAGAAATTTGTATTTACGCTCATTTCTAGACATCACAAGTTTATCCGACTTTCAGGATAGGTTAAGTCCAGAGTTAGACCCAAATGCTAAAATGAAGTTAGAATAACACTCTAGCACTGTGAGTATATTCCAGGACCTGACCCTGCGACAGCTGCAATAGTATACTCACAGAAATTAACTGGAAGATGGCACAGCAGGGTCAGGAGAAGAACTTCAGGTAATTAGGGTAAACCAAAAGAGTAATCCATCAAGCGATAACCGGTAACAAGGAATCAGACAGGCAGGGGTTAACCGGAAGGATTTGTCAAACAAGCAAAGTCCAGCAATGAGTAATCAGACAGTTTGGGGTTAAACAGTAGAATGGTCTAGCAAGCAAAGTTCCAGCAGCGTGTAATCAAGCAGTATGGGGTTAAACTGTAGAATGGTCAGACAAGCAAAGTTCCAGCAGTGTGTAATCAGGCAGTATGGGGTTAAACTGTAGAATGGTCAGACAAGCAAAGTTCCAGCAGCGTGTAATCAGGCAGTATGGGGTTAAACTGTAGAATGGTCAGACAAGCAAAGTTCCAGCAGCGTGTAATCAGGCAGTATGGGGTTAAACTGTAGAATGGTCCAAACAAGCAATAGTCCAGATAACAGGAATCAGGCAAAAGGGTTAAGCGGGATAGGAGTTAAACAAGCCAGCAATTTCTTGATTCAAACAAGTAATCAAAAGTTACTTACAAGCCAGGTATAGAACAAACAGGCCCCGAGGTGAGGAGACGCCGGAATAAGAAGGCCCAATGACGTCAGCAGAAGGGGCCGAGGGGAACAGGGTTGCATAGCAACCAAGAAAGCGCTACCGCGCTGTCAAGGAGAAAAGGAAGCGATCAGCAGCTGAGCTGCGATCGCGACACCGACTTACGGCACTTTATGAACTGCCGGCGAAGTTTATGTGATACCCCGATGTTCAAGGAGAAATTACGGACTGCGCAGATTTCAGCATTTGCGCTGAAGCTTACGCTGCAATATGTAATCTCGCCCAGAATTTTTGATTGGCAAAAGAAAATTAATTACTTAGCTTTTTACAAAATCATTTGTGGATACTGATTAACTGAGCATTTTTATGTAATCTTTCATTGTGCAAAACATTTGTCAAAAGTACTTAAGTACTTAGTACTTAGTACTTATATAATTAAGTCATGAAGTTATTTATAATTTTCCTTTGTATAGTTAAATGTATGTGTAACACTGTTTTGGATCAGTTGGAGAATTAAATTGTATAGTTGGCGACTCAATGCAGCCACAAGGTTTTGTAATGAAAATTACATTGTATTATGGTAAAATTTTCTTTCGCCTTGTTTTAATTTGTCCATTTTATTTCAAGCTGTCATGCAGCTGGACAATTGCAGGCTTTAAGAGACTGAGGAAGAAAACGTTCCAGAAAGTATAATGGATTTACAGAAATATAGAAATATTGATTTTGATGTCAGATATAAACAAGAAGGCATTTCTAGTCTGCCTACATCCCTATCTGAAATGTAGAGATATTAAATCCTTATTGGGCAACTAATATTCCCCTTGACATTTGTTCTGCCATGCTAATATTTCTATTAAACAAATGTTAATAATGTTAGAATATTAAATGATAATATTTGAGTATTGAAAGTACTATTTTGAATATTGCATTTATGGCAAGATGGTTAGAAATGTTATAGCACACTTTAGGAGTCCCCTATGTTTTCATAGCGCATGTAGGCTTGTGGTGTCTTAGCAATGCTCGGTTGCTTTTTATATACAGTATGTTTGATATTCCACGATTTATCGGCTGTGCGTGCATTGCTTCCTGCCACACTAATGCCTTAAAATAGCATGCCCAAACAATACTGGCTGCCTGTGTATAGGAGTTACTCTGTTCCTGGGTGCGCTATTTATCTTCTGTGATCTTCTGTTGCTGACCGTTGACTATATCTGACCCACCAATTTCTTGCTGCCTGCCCTCTGAACTATTGGACTACCTTCTGACTATTCTCAAGACAGACACATTTGTATTGTTGTTGCCCTCTGAAACCTGAACTTGGGCTGTCCCAGACTCCACTCCTGAATGTGTGCAGCAGTTATGAAGCAGCGGTCTTAACTGGTCTGCCTGTTCTGGGACTGGGACATCAATCTGCCCCATTGTCATACGATTGGGCTGATTGACACCCCTGCTAGCGGCCGATTGTCCATGAGTCTGCAGGTGGCGGTATTGCACAAGCAGTTCACAAGAGCAGATCATGTTGGACAGACCGATGATAAATCGGCCCCTTATTCTCTATCAGTTTGATTACATGTAAGAATCCCCAAATTAAGGGCCAGATTACAAGTGGCACGTTAACAGTTACTCATGATTGATATTGGGTTAATTACGGCTGTTTGCACGCATCAGATGCAGTGCTCGTGTTACAAGTTGAAAGTAAACGTGATCGTTTGAGCGCAATTTCATTTAATGAGAGTTGGGATAGCGTAACCTCAGAGCTCTGGTTAACTCTTTTGTGAAACAAAAAAGTGTCACTTATGGCATCAAAAATACATTTTAAAGTACAGTTACACTCATAATAACACTATCTAATAAAAATGATTAAAACATTATTGCACAAAAGAGTTACAAGGACTCAAAGGGGCCTATTTATCATTGGTCTTGCGGACCTGATCAGACAGTGCGGATCAGGTCCGCAAGACCTTGCTGAATGCGGAGAGCAATACGCTCTCCATATTCAGCATTGCACCAGCAGCTCACAAGAGCTGCTGGTGCAACGCCGCCCCCTGCAGACTCGCGGCTAATGGGCCACCAGCAGGGGTTGTCAATCAACCTGATCGTACTCAATCAGGTTGATTTCCGGCGATTCCTGTCCGCCTCATTAGAGCAGGCGGACAGGGTTATGGAGCAGCGGTCTTTAGACCTGTCAGGGTGCCAGGAATTAGACTGAGATGAGAAGTGCAAAAATAATCACACCTTTATTAATAGCAAAAAATAATAAATGTCCACAAGTCAAATAACAAGCCAGGAGTCATATCCAGAGCTGGTAGTCAGACGAGCCAAGTCAGGAGCCAAAGCGAATAGTCAGACGAGCCGGAATCAGCAACAAGGAAAACAGCAGAGTCAGGAACAAGCCAGGGATCAGGAACCAGGAAGGACGTCAGGCAGCCAAGTAATACACAGGAACTCTCACAAACAGGTCTGAGACAATGCAAAGGCAAAGCATACTGAACAGAGGCCCTTTAAATAATAAGTGATGACAGCACAATTCTGAGATTGCATCCTGTCTCACACGGATGATGCACACCAGTCTGGCCATAAAAGGAAGTGCAGGAAATGAGCAGCATCCCCCACAATGCACCATAGTCAGGAAGAGAGGTGAGTTTACAATTGTACCCAGCAAAGTGCACAATGCTCTTCAAACTACTTT
Source organism: Bombina bombina (assembly GCF_027579735.1). NCBI lineage: Eukaryota > Metazoa > Chordata > Amphibia > Anura > Bombinatoridae > Bombina > Bombina bombina. Next base: position 150,004,526 of record NC_069505.1, read on the forward strand.
GGAAAGCAAAGACAGATCCCAGGATTACAGCAACCTCTGTACTAGTGTTGCACTGAAGAACCTAGAGGAGATGGAATGCTATCCTCAGTGTTATTTGCTGACATTAAGAAACAATAAGCAAGAAGATGGGGTGCCCCATGCTCCGATAACCTGTGTGTACAGTGATGAGCCTCTCTTGTATCATACTTTGTCAATGCCACAAAAATCTCTCCAGCAGAGAAAATGGATTGGGGAACCTACTCCTATTACAATCGTTTGGAGCCCTGATGATCATGTCTCCCGCCCCTACCACATTGTCTTATCTGATAGCAAACCTGTCATAGGCAAGGGCTGCTAGAATAGCTTCAGGTGCTATAAAGCATATAATAGAGAAGATGTATTTCAGCAGGAGGGGGTTAATCTGGACAGCATTGCTTGGGACATGGACCTAGTGGTTAGCGCACACAATACTGAAGATTTAAATACCATGTGCTAATAAGTTTATTAATCAGACATTACAGGCCAATTTGAGGAGAGACAGATAATTTTTAGCTCTAAAGCTACTCTACATTCTTTTATATAATATACATAGGGTACCACTGTGGGTCGGGGGCATTGTTATAGCATATATATACTGTATATATATATATATATATATATATATATATATATATTTGCTAAACTTTTCATTGTTTTCATCTTTGATTCAGAGCTGTTTTAATGTTAAAAATTCCTGCCACATGTTGGAAATGTATGTAGTCAACCATTTTGCTGTCTTTTTGGCTGTCGAGCTGCCAGTGGCCGGGTAGGCGAGGGGGTCTCTGGGATAGTAGTTAGCATTAGATGATCTGACTATTCATTTCATGCATACTATCTACTACATAAAGGCTATCTGTTTTGTTTATAGTTTGTTATTGCCTATTTCTGTACAATTAGTCTTCAAACTCAGATGTACATTAGCTTAGTTACTTAAAATCATATGACAAAATGTCACTCCTCTTTAACCTACATTTCATTATTACTAACACCTGGGGTAGTGCCTTACTGGTTAGCTCTAGACTATAAATATATTTTTGGCTTTTAAATTGATCTGCCTAGAACAATAATATATAGGATTGTTATTTATAACCTGACCTTATGCTGAACATCCATGTTAATGCTGGCTCTTAATTTTAATATACTAGCATAGCTGCAAACAGAAGACAGATAGAAGTCACATTTTTACGCCTATATATTATCAATCATATATTCTCTAGTAGTCTCTGGCTGCAATTATAAGACAGGGGGTGTAAGGATCACAGTTAGCTATATTGTGGATCTCAGCTGCGGAGCTAATAAGTTTGAATGTATGCCAGTGAAGGTTAAATACAAAGCTATCTGTTGCTAAGTATTCCCAACAAGGCAAAAGAGAGTTACTGTAAGTGTCTATCCTGATCAGTATTTCTGAATCAGGATAAAATAAATAAGGAAGTTCCCAGAGCTTTAGCTAAACTTGAATCAAAATTATTAGCAGAGCGTACTTGGCTTCTGATGCAAGGAAACAGGCACCTGTGTAAAGTGAGTTCAGAGTAAGACTGTGTTAGTGGTGAGTCTGTACTGCCTGTGCTGACAGGCTTCTGTGCTGCAGAGGAAAGGACACGCTGTGAGTAGTGTGTGCAGCGTGTAGCAGCTGCGTTCTGAAAATGGCAGAGGTGATTTGGAGAGAGCAGGTAATGAGAGCTCAAGTGCAGGTTACGTGTTGAAAAGAATCAGGAGGCTTTTAATACAACCGGAGGTCAGTCACAAGGAGGTAGGAATACTCAGCGAGGAGATGAAGTATTTAGTTAATAGCTCCGGTCTTACTTGTTTGTAGCAGGTGCTGCTGTAAAAGGTATTGATTCCTGTAACGGTTAAACGTAGATCCAGTTGGGAATTGACTTTAAACACAAACAATCCTGTTCTGTGGTTATTGGAGGCAATCCGTGTAAATAAGGAGAGCCTGGAAAGTTTCTCTTGCAGAGTATAGGAACTTGAACTAGTGAGCTCAAACAATACTGAAGCAAGGTGGAAGGGGCGTGACCAGGTTAATATAAGCTTGGAATCTGACTGCAGAGAATCCTTAAAGGGACATAGGTGATGAGCGACAAGAAACCCTGACATACCCCCCCTCTCAGGGTAGCTGCCCAGAAGCTACAAAACGAGGCCGATCCGGATTCCTCCTATGGAAGAAGGAAACTAGTCTGGGAGCATGTACATTGGTAGACGGTTCCCAAGAATCCTCCTCAGAACTGAAACCCTTCCAATGAATCAAATACTGAAGAACACCACCGACGATGCGGGAATCTAATATGGAGTCAACTTCATATTCGTCATCCGAATCGATCAGAGTTTCAGGAGGTGTTAAGGTGTCCAAGCTTCTGGTTTGCCGGTGAGGTTTGAGTAAACTTACATGGAAAGTGGGGTGTAGTCTGTAGTTAGAGGGTAGACTTAAGGTGACAGCGTTGGGATTCACGATCCTTGTTATAGGAAAAGGTCCAATGAAAGAAGTGCTAAGTTTCTTACTAGGTGTCCTTAATTTAATGTTCTTAGTGGATAACCATACCATGTCTCCGACGTTGTAGGTAGGTGCTTGGCGTCGTCGAAGATTATAGTAATGCCTTTGTTTGGCTTGAGCTTCCGCGATATGTCTCTTAAGATCTTGAAATAAGTCGAGAAGATTGTTTGTAACATCGTCAACCTGTGGACAGGTGGTATCCAAGCGAGGATGCAGTTGGAAGTTAGGGTGAAATCCGTAGTTGGCATAGAATGGAGATTTCTGTGTAGTGGAACTGGTTGCATTGTTGTACGCGTATTCTGCCATAGACAAAGTGGAAGCCCATTGGTCTTGTTGGTTAGAGCAATATGAACGGATATACTGCTCAAGCCATTGGTTCACTCTCTCTGTCTGTCCATTTGATTGTGGGTGGAAGGAGGAGGAGAAGCGTAATTCCACTTGCATGATTGCACATAGTTGTTTCCAAAAACGGGAAGTGAATTGGGATCCTCTATCCGTAACTATGGATTGAGGTAACCCATGTAACTTAACGATGTTATCCAAAAAAGAGTTTTGCTGTTTCAGAAGAAGTAGGTAACTTGTGAAAAGGTAAGAAATGTGCCATCTTGGTTAGGTGATCTACCACGACTAGAATAGTGTTGTAGCCATCAGAGGGAGGAAGTTCCACTATAAAGTCCATTCCTATGCATTGCCAGGGCCTGTCTGGGATTTGAAGGGGTAGCAGCAATCCAAATGGTGGTTTTTTGTCTGTTTTGGAGACTGTACAAATGTGACAAGCGTGGATGTATTCTTGGACGGAAGATCTCAAGGAAGGCCACCAATAAGTGCGTGACAGAAGATCAAGGGTTTTATTAATACCCAAATGCCCTGCCATGGGTGAGTCATGATGTTCTTTTAATATGTTTTGGCGTAAAGAGGGGGGTACATAAATCTTCCCCATATGGTAATAAAGTCCATCTTGTCCTAAAGTGAGATTACTACTGAGAATCTCTGGATCGTCTTTCTGAGAATTCCTCAAAACTTGTGTATAGGGCAGAGACAGGGCTATTATCTGTTCAACTGGTATAACTGTTCCCGGAGCAGTATAAGTAGAAGGTTTTGAATCCTTCCTTGATAGAGCATCAGCTTTCCCATTCTTACTCCCTGGCCGGTATGTGATGTGAAAATCAAACCTTGATAGGAATAGACTCCATCTGTCAGGCTACAAATATAAAGTTAACGATGGAACACAATTCACAGATCTTAATTTATTAATAATTGTTTTGTTTCACTATTGTAAAGGAATATCACTATGGCTTAGTGATATTCTCACCTAATAGTGATAGTTTAGTGGTTTATTTTGCCACACCCCAGATTATGCAGTTAGGGTTAAGCAAACTTGAATAGGATTTGTAGAAATTGTTCTCAATATTAAGTTAGCTTTAGTTCTTAAGTTGCAGGTGTAGTAATGGTTCTATTAACTCTCAGAGTCTTATGCAGTGTAACACATAAATATTTAACTAGTAACCAGGTTCTGTTAACAGTTATACATATGCTCATGCAGTATTGCTATTTTATTTGCAGAGATTACTTGTACCTTGTCTTGTGTTGCACTTGTAGTGTGGCAGAGCTGTAATGAATGCACAGCCTGTTCTGTGGAAGTTCCAGTTTCACTGTGGAAGCTGTGTTGTTTATTAATCTGCAGTCAGGATGTTTCAATAAGGGTTAAAGCCAGATTTTCAGTGACAAGTTCTGTGGTAACTCTCCTTTAAATACAAACTACACAGTGAAAGTTCTCCAAGTAACAAAGCATTAGAACACATAGAATAATACTTGCAGTTTGGTTCAGGCAGTTCATTCAATTGATTGCATGTCAGCTCATAAGTTAATGAACACTGCAGTTGTTTGGATGAATTCCAGTTAAAGTTGAACAAAGTATCAATAAGTTCCTGTGAGGGAAAAAAGTTCAGAAAACAAGTTATTCAAAGTAGTTAGGCTCAGGTAAATAGGGTAGCCTTGTACTCCAAATTACTAAGCAAAGAGAATTGATTTGGGGTGGTTTTTAAAGGCAAGCTGCAAGTTTGTTGCTTGAAGGATTCCGCTGGGTCCTAGAAGGAGCTAGGTTCCTGACATGACCCCCCACTCAGGGCAACGGTCCCACAGTTGCCGGTCTGGGACGATTTGGATTTCTGCGATGGAAGAGAGTGACCAGCCGTTGAGCTCTAAGATTGGTTGCAGGTTCCCATGTGTCGTCATCAGCTGAATAATTTTTCCAGCGTACCAGATATTGTAATTCACCTCTATGGAACCTGGAATCCAGCAGGGAATGCACTTCATATTCGTCTGGATCCAGTGCCTGAGGAGGTGGTGGAAGAATGAGTTGAGAGTGACGAGTGGCTCTGTATGGTTTCAATAGTGACACATGAAATGTGGGGTGGACCTTAATACTATCAGGTAATTTAAGAGTCATTGCGTTTTCATTGACAATTCTAACTATAGGGAATGGTCCTATGAACAGACCCGAGAGTTTCTTACTCGGTATCTGTAATTTCATGTTTTTGGTGGATAGCCAAACGAGATCACCTATGGCGTATATAGGTGGTGGTCTTCTCTTGAGGTCGTAATAATGCTTTTGAGTGAGCTGAGCATTTTTTATGTTCTCCTCAATAAAGCGGAAATTGTCTTGTAAGGAATCATGTAGATCATCGATTAAGGGTGAATTTAAGGTGTCTGTTGCAATGAAAGATATTGTTGGATGGTAGGCATAATTTGCATAAAATGGTGTAGATTTTGTAGATGAGTTTACAGCATTGTTATAGGCAAATTCAGCCATGGAGAGGAAGTTCATCCAATGTTCTTGATGGTAGGAACAATAGCACCGAAGATATTGTTCCAGCCATTGATTCAGTCTCTCTGATTGACCATTGGTCTGAGGGTGAAATGATGTCGAGAAACGATGATCGATCTGTGTTAAGTCACAAAGTTTTGTCCAGAAATGTGAGGTGAATTGTGTTCCTCTATCAGTGGTTATTATCTTTGGTAACCCATGTAGCTTGAGTATGTTATCTATGAATAAATGTGCTGTCTCAGAGGATGTGGGTACTTTGTGATACGGCACAAAATGGGCCATCTTAGTAAATATATCTATGACCACTAGGATTGTTGTCTGTTTATTTGATTCAGGTAAATCCACTATGAAATCCATCGATAGATGGTACCAGGGTCTCTTCGGTACTGGTAATGGAGTTAATAATCCATACGGAGCTCTTCTCTCGGATTTCGAAGTGGCACAAATGGCACAAGTTAAGATATAGTCTCGGATGGATTCTTTCATTTTTGGCCACCAACAATCCCGTGAAAGCTGTTCCAAGGTTCGGTAAATTCCTGGGTGTCCGGCTAATGGAGAGTCATGGTATAACTTGAGCAAATTTATTCGCAATGCTTTGGGAATGTATAATTTCCCTTCATGGTAGTACAGGTCATCAATCTTATGTACAGAAGAGTGAGGTAGCTCCGGCTCCTTGAGACAATGACGTTTGATTTCGGTTATCACATCGGTGGTTAGACCTACAAAACATTCGGTAGGTAAGATAGTGGTATTTTGGGTTGTTGTTTTAGGTTTCTCAGGTAGGCGAGACAGAGCATCTGCTTTACCATTCCTGGAGGCAGGTCTATATACAATATTGAAGTTGAAGCGCGAGAAGAATAAACTCCAACGGACCTGTCTTGCTGAAAGAGTTTTGTTGTTTTCTAAATAAAGTAGGTTCCTGTGATCAGTGAAAATGGTAATAGGAAACTTGGTACCTTCGAGAAGATGCCTCCAGTGTTCCAGTGATCTTTTTATTGCGAGGAGTTCTTTATCTCCTATGGAATAATTTCTTTCAGCTGTTGACATCATCTGTGAGAAGTAAGAAACTGGATGGATGGGATCGTTTGGTGTTTCCTGTTGAGAGAGAACTGAGCCTAAGGCAAAATCAGAGGAATCAACTTCCAACACATAGTGGTGTTCGGGGTTCGGAAATCTTAGAATGGGTGCTGATGTAAAACTATCCTTTAAATATTCAAAAGCTGAATTAGCGTCTGGATCCCAGTTATAAGATGAGTTAATGCTGGTTAATTTCGTCAGTGGTTTTGCTATCTTGGAAAAGTTTCTAATGAATTTCCTATAGTAGTTTGCAAAACCTAGGAATTTTTGGAGTTCCTTTCTGGACTTGGGTATTAACCAATTTTTGACAGCGTCTACTTTTTGTTTTTGCATAGTGATACCTGTTGGTGAGATATCATATCCAAGGAATGACACATGCTTGGTATGGAATATGCATTTCTCCAACTTAGCATACAGTTTATGCTCTCGGAGCCTAGACAGTACCCATCGCACGTGTGTTTTGTGTTCTGTTTCATTTTTAGAATAAATCAAAATATCGTCTAGGTATATCACAAGACAGATGTCTAAGAGATCTCTGAACACATCGTTTATGAAGTGTTGAAAAGTGGCGGGTGCGTTGCACAGTCCAAACGGCATGACAAGGTACTCATAAAGGCCATACCTTGTCCTGAATGCGGTCAACCATTCGTGTCCTTCTTTTATCCTCACTAAGTTATAGGCTCCCCTTAAATCGAGTTTCGTGTATATAGTTGCCTCAGATAACCTTTCGATTAGTTCTGGGATTAATGGGAGTGGGTAACGATTTTTTATTGTGCGTTTGTTGAGTTCTCTGTAATCGATTATGGGACGTAATGATGAATCCTTATTCCGCACAAAAAAAATTCCGGCACCTGCTGGTGATGTTGATGCTCTGATAAATCCTTTCCGTAAATTTTCTTCGAGATACTCCTTTAAATGATCCAATTCTGGCTTGCAGAGAGGGTACAAGTGTCCATAAGGGATGGAAGAACCAGGTTGAAGTTGTATTGGACAATCGTATGCACGATGAGGAGGCAAGTTCTCAGCTTCTACTTTACTGAATACATCCTTGAAATCTGCATAAGGTGAAGGAATTTGCAACTCAGGTTTTTCTGTAGCTATTTCGGTCTGGAGTAGAACATGTTTGTGGAAACATGTTGTTTTACAATAGACTGAATCAAATTTTATTGAAGATAGTGACCAGTGGATAACTGGATTATGTAATTTGAGCCAACTAATACCCAAAACCACTGGGAAATGTGGTGATGAGACAACATCAAATGAGAGGTGTTCTGTGTGTCCTGCTGTAGTAACTGTTAACGGTGTGGTATGGTGTGTGATAGGGCCAGTTTTAGGTTCTGAACCGTCAATCATATGAAAAGAAAATGGAGTATGCTTTTTTATAAGGGGTATTTTATTTTGCTTTACAACATTATAATCAATAAAGCATCCATAAGCTCCCGAGTCTATGATGGCTTCAGTAGTCAGCTGATCTTGGTCCCACTGTATGGAGAGAGTTAACATGCAATAAGTTTTAGTTTTAGTGGTGTTTAATAAAGAACTTGTAACTTTGAACTTACATTTCTTGTTTTTCTGTAAAATGGGACACTCCTGGACTGAATGTGTAGGATTGGCGCAATACATGCACAGATTATTACTCTTCCTGCGGTATCTTTCTTCTGTTGTTAAAGGACCACGGGCTATTCCGATCTCCATGGGAACAGCTGTTTGTTTACTATGTTGGGTTGGTTGAGGTGGGGAATAGATAGAAGGTTTTGGTCGGACATCTGCAGAAAACCTTTCTGCCTTCCTTTCTCGCAGTCTGCGATCCAATTGTTTTGCAGCATTCATCATTCCTTCTAGGGTTTTTGGGAGTTCTATCCTGGCGATTTCATCTTTCAAGCTCTCCGAGAGGCCTAAACGGAACTGGTTTCGAAGTGCAATCTGACTCCATTCCGAATCAGCTGCGTATAATTTGAATTCCGTGATGTACTCCTCCACGGGTCTCTTGGCTTGCTTAAGGTTCCTCATGGAGGCTTCAGCGGACATTTGTACATCAGTGTCGTGAAAAAGATCATCCATACATGTGAAAAATTCAGAAAGGGATCCTAGCACTGGGTCATTATGTTCGCACAGATTGTCAGCCCAGATTCTTGGCTCACCCCTCAGGAATGAAATAGTACTGAATACCTTGATCCTCTCTGTGGGATAACTGCGAGGTCGTAGATTATAAAGTAAATGACATGAATTCTTAAACTGCCTATACTGCTTCCTGTTTCCAGAAAAGAGCTCTGGTAGTGAAACTGAAGGTTCAGGTGTTTGCTGAGGTGGTGCAGTATGAGTAGTAAGTGAGTCTCTTATAATTCCCCTTAAAGACTGATTTTCAATTTGTAAATCATGAACCGCCTGAGCAAGCTGATCAACCTTTTGGGAGAGGTTGTAAACTATCTGTGGTAGATCTGGTGGCTCCATTTTTAGGGCTTAGTAATATGTCAGGCTACAAATATAAAGTTAACGATGGAACACAATTCACAGATCTTAATTTATTAATAATTGTTTTGTTTCACTATTGTAAAGGAATATCACTATGGCTTAGTGATATTCTCACCTAATAGTGATAGTTTAGTGGTTTATTTTGCCACACCCCAGATTATGCAGTTAGGGTTAAGCAAACTTGAATAGGATTTGTAGAAATTGTTCTCAATATTAAGTTAGCTTTAGTTCTTAAGTTGCAGGTGTAGTAATGGTTCTATTAACTCTCAGAGTCTTATGCAGTGTAACACATAAATATTTAACTAGTAACCAGGTTCTGTTAACAGTTATACATATGCTCATGCAGTATTGCTATTTTATTTGCAGAGATTACTTGTACCTTGTCTTGTGTTGCACTTGTAGTGTGGCAGAGCTGTAATGAATGCACAGCCTGTTCTGTGGAAGTTCCAGTTTCACTGTGGAAGCTGTGTTGTTTATTAATCTGCAGTCAGGATGTTTCAATAAGGGTTAAAGCCAGATTTTCAGTGACAAGTTCTGTGGTAACTCTCCTTTAAATACAAACTACACAGTGAAAGTTCTCCAAGTAACAAAGCATTAGAACACATAGAATAATACTTGCAGTTTGGTTCAGGCAGTTCATTCAATTGATTGCATGTCAGCTCATAAGTTAATGAACACTGCAGTTGTTTGGATGAATTCCAGTTAAAGTTGAACAAAGTATCAATAAGTTCCTGTGAGGGAAAAAAGTTCAGAAAACAAGTTATTCAAAGTAGTTAGGCTCAGGTAAATAGGGTAGCCTTGTACTCCAAATTACTAAGCAAAGAGAATTGATTTGGGGTGGTTTTTAAAGGCAAGCTGCAAGTTTGTTGCTTGAAGGATTCCGCTGGGTCCTAGAAGGAGCTAGGTTCCTGACACCATCTTAGCTGTCTAGCAGAAAGAGTTTGGTTGGTCAAAAGGTATTCCAGATTCTTATGATCTGTATAGATCAGTATGGGATGTTTACTTACTTCCAGAAGATGCCTCCAATGTTCCAAAGAGACTTTGATGACTAGCAATTCCTTCTCACCGATGGAGTAGTTATATTCAGCAGGTGTCATTACCCTGGAGAAGAAAGCAACTGGATGAAGTGCTTCCCCTGGTGTTCTTCGTTGAGAGAGGATTGAACCGAGGGCATAATCCGATGCATCGACTTCTAGTACGTAATGAGAATCTGGGTCTGGGTAAGAGAGAATTGGAGCTTGAGTGAAAGTCTCCTTCAGGTGGTTGAAAACAGCTTGTGTTTTAGGGTTCCAAGTAAACTGAGTTTTTATGCTGGTCAAAGAGGTGAGTGGTTTAGTGAGTAGGGAATAATTCTTGATGAATTTACGGTAATAGTTGGCAAACCCTAAAAATCTTTGAAGTTCCTTTTTAGAAGTCGGTGTAGGCCATTGTTTGATTGTCTGTACTTTGGTATCGTCCATCTGAATACCATTGGGGGATATTGTATATCCCAAGAAGGTAATATGATTTGTATGGAATATGCACTTCTGTAATTTGGCAAAGAGACTGTGTTGACGTAGACGTGTTAAAACCCACCGGACATGTTTCCTGTGTTCTGAGATGTTATCAGAGTATATCAGGATATCATCTAAATAGATGACTACACAGACGTCTAATAAGTCGCGGAAGATATCGTTAATGAGAAACTGGAATGTGGCTGGAGCGTTGCAGAGTCCGAATGGCATCACCTTGTACTCATAGAGTCCGTATCTGGTTCTGAAGGCGGTGAGCCATTCGTCCCCTTGTCGGATTCTTACCAAATTATACGCTCCACGGAGATCCAATTTGGTATAGACAGTAGCATGACTGAGTCTTTCGATGAGTTCTGGTATTAACGGAAGTGGATAACGTTTTTTTACCGTGCGTTTATTTAGCTCTCTATAATCTATTATAGGACGGAGAGAATGGTCCTTATTCTTAACGAAAAATATTCCTGCTCCTGCAGGTGAGGTGGAGGGTTGTATGAAACCTTTCCGTAGGTTTTCAGATAAATAGGTTTTTAAATGTTCCAATTCTGGTTGTGATAGAGGGTAGATGTGTCCGAATGGAATTGTGGCCCCAGGTAGAAGTTCAATGGGGCAATCATAAGGCCGATGAGGAGGGAGAGTCTCTGCTTCCTTTTCACTGAAAACATCCTCAAAATCTTGGTAATCAGTAGGTAGTTGGTTTGTAATAGTGCAACACAATGTAGGATGAGGAAAACAAGTGGTTTTGCAATAGTCAGAAAGGAACTGTACTTCCAAGCTATCCCAGTGAATGGTAGGTTGATGAGTTTGCAACCATTGCAGACCAATGACTACTGGGAACATAGGGGATGAAATAACATCAAAAGAAATGTATTCTACATGTGTTGAGAGACTAGATACCTTAATAGGAACTGTTTGATGTGTGACAGGTCCTGAGGTGATAAAACTACCATCAATAACTCTAATGGAGACAGGTTTTGCTTTCAACAAGGTGGGTATTTTATTTTCAGTGACAAACATGGCATCTATATAGGAATTTTGTGCTCCTGAGTCAATGATGGCTTCACTGATCACCTGCTGACGATCCCACTGCAAATTAAGGGATAGAGAACAATAAGCCACATGTTTTATGCTAGTGGATAAACATGTTGTGTCCAAAAAACACTTAGGTCTCTTTTGTCTTGAGAGAATGGGACAGTCCTTTACTGTGTGTGTCTTGGATGCACAGTACATGCATAAGTTATTCATGCGTCTGCGGTTCCTTTCTTCTGGCTGAAGTGGTCCCTTTGTGAACCCGATATCCATTGGTTCAGTGGTGTGACTAGTAGGTGGTTTGTGATAAGAGACTGAAGGCCTGCTGAAAGTCTCAGTGGCTAGCTTTTCTGTTTTACGTTCTCTTAATCTTCGGTCTATTTGGATGCTTAAAGTGATCAATCCTTCTAATGATCTTGGCAACTCGGTACGTGCTAATTCATCCTTTAGAGCATCATTCAAACCTAAACGGTATTGATTCCTTAGAGCGATCTCGCTCCACTCTGTATGCTTACTGTACTGCTTGAATTCGCTAAGGTACTCTTCAACAGGGTTTTTACCTTGCTTGAGAGACCTCATCTTAGTTTCAGCAGTCAGCTGAATATTGGTATCCTGGTATAATACAGCCATTTCTTTGAAGAAATCCTGAAGAGAGGCTAAAATGGGGTGGTCTTGTTCAAAGAATGCGTCTGCCCATTTTCGGGGTTCACTTCTTAAGAAGGAAATGACTGTCAGAACTTTGACATGTTCTGTAGAATATGTCTTGGGTTTTAAATTAAACAATAAATTACAGGAGTTCCTAAACTGAGTAAATTGAGCTCTATCCCCCGCAAAGGTATCTGGCATAGACACTTGGGGTTCTGGGGTCGCAACAGCAGCTGCGGATTTAGTTATTGAGTCTTTTATAATGTTACTCAAGCTGTTGTTTTGTACCTGTAATTCCCTGAGTCCCTGACTCAATTGATCCACCCTCTGTGATAGTGCGTACACTATTTGGGGTAGCTCCGCTGGATCCATATTTTGGGCTTCAGTATTATGTAAGGATCACAGTTAGCTAGATTGTGGATCTCAGCTGCGGAGCTAATAAGTTTGAATGTATGCCAGTGAAGGTTAAATACAAAGCTATCTGTTGCTAAGTATTCCCAACAAGGCAAAAGAGAGTTACTGTAAGTGTCTATCCTGATCAGTATTTCTGAATCAGGATAAAATAAATAAGGAAGTTCCCAGAGCTTTAGCTAAACTTGAATCAAAATTATTAGCAGAGCGTACTTGGCTTCTGATGCAAGGAAACAGGCACCTGTGTAAAGTGAGTTCAGAGTAAGACTGTGTTAGTGGTGAGTCTGTACTGCCTGTGCTGACAGGCTTCTATGCTGCAGAGGAAAGGACACGCTGTGAGTAGTGTGTGCAGCATGTAGCAGCTGCGTTCTGAAAATGGCAGAGGTGATTTGGAGAGAGCAGGTAATGAGAGCTCAAGTGCAGGTTACTTGTTGAAAAGAATCAGGAGGCTTTTAATACAACCGGAGGTCAGTCACAAGGAGGTAGGAATACTCAGCGAGGAGATGAAGTATTTAGTTAATAGCTCCGGTCTTACTTGTTTGTAGCAGGTGCTGCTGTAAAAGGTATTGATTCCTGTAACGGTTAAACGTAGATCCAGTTGGGAATTGACTTTAAACACAAACAATCCTGTTCTGTGGTTATTGGAGGCAATCCGTGTAAATAAGGAGAGCCTGGAAAGTTTCTCCTGCAGAGTATAGGAACTTGAACTAGTGAGCTCAAACAATACTGAAGCAAGGTGGAAGGGGCGTGACCAGGTTAATATAAGCTTGGAATCTGACTGCAGAGAATCCTTAAAGGGACATAGGTGATGAGCGACAAGAAACCCTGACAGGGGGAATGTACTGAGTAGTCTGCTACAGGTAATATTTATTTCGCTTCAAATGAGCATGGTTCTCCTTCTGACCATTATTTAACACTTTACCCATTTTATCAATTATCACATTCATCCTTATATTTATATATACATATCTTATTGCATAGGGTCCATGAGTGACCGCTTATATCTTTAGCTCCCCTCCCATGTGTCATTTAAGAGTAGGTGGGTCCATGGAGGGATTTATATATTGTTTAAAATGAGGTTTTGTTTTTTTCTGGTACATTTCACCTTTGACCATTAGCATAACAGATGATATAATCTTACCTTTTATTGCTAAACGCATATTTCTGTGCATAGTAAATACCTATGTAACTTACAGCAATATTATAACATGTATGGATGTATCCACTTTCACTTTTGTTGAATAATTGTTTCATGTTGTACCTTCTAACAAACTCAATAACAAATTTAAAAAAAATGTTAAAATGTTAAAATTCACAAATGGCTTCTCAAATGGATTAAAAAGACAAACAGTAAAGTCTCTATTAATTAAGGTCTAATGCACTCTAAGATGGTGTAAGATTCCAACAGTTGTTCTCATGTATACATTGTTTTCATCATATGATTATTAAGATGTTTTAAATACAGATATACCCTGCTCATAGAGCGGGTTAGGAACCGGAGCCCCGCTGTAAAGTTTAAACTGCCTTAAAGTGAAACAAGGCAGTTTTAGCTTTCTTTTCACTTGCCAGTGTGTTTAAAAGTTCATGTTTGAACTAACATATATTAGGGGTGCAATAGTGCTACATTTAGTTTAACACTAGCACAGCACAGTATTCAATTAGTATTCAATAAATACTGTACCTGTAAAATAGTGACAATTACTGTAGTACAAATTTTCCAGACTATAGCATTGAGACACAGATTGCACTGTAATGCTGTAAACAGAGTGAACTGTGCATAATAAAATGGTGCCAGTCACTTTTCTTGCAATCTCACAATGATTACAGCACTGTTTCAAAATCCTTGGAGGTTGAACTTCAGCTCCACAAAGTGCTGTATTAGCGAAGCGCTGTAAAGTAAGGTATACATCTACTTGAAAAGGGTGTGCAAATAGATGGAATGTAAATACACTAGAGTGCAGGATTTTATCAGCAGTAATTCCACTATATCTGAGCTTCCACATGATAAATAATACCAGGGAGCTGGATATGTAATGCAACTGGTTCCCAGGCTAGTTCAGTAGATGTTGCGACAAGGCTATTGACTCTACATCTGTCCAGTGTCCACTAATACATGTGGTTCCATTCTATTTTCTTGCAAACACAACCAACTTTGGGTACACATTAGGGGCTCCATGTACTAAGCAGTCAGCGAGCTACCCGCAAAAAATTTTGCGGCAAAACTCGCACACTGATATGTACAAAGCCGTCAACCTTGTTCAAACCCACATATTTAAAATTGTGAGCGTACTTATCCGCCAAACATTGCTACCTCTCCCTTTTTCACGGTAAATAGACACATTTGACCACCAACTCCCCATAAACTAATGTACTAAAAAAATCTATTTATCAGCATGCTACATTTTCCGCTCCCACCTCGTTATTTTTGCCTTGCCACCTTTTAGGTGGCGGGCAAGGTACAAAACCATAGGAAAGTCAATGTAGATGCCAGTCTAGACATATTAGAAGGCAGTAATATCAGCATTGTTCTTACAGTCTTGATTTTAGCAGTTATGGAGACACTTCTGTATTTGTTTCTTCTCCGTGTGATGCAAATCCGGTCTAGAAGACAGAATACTGGAAATGTCGCTAATCGATTATTAGAAGAAGGAGAGTTTGTGTCCCCCATGTATTCCTTCCAAGGGTTGGTTTGCATGGCCTTTCAGACTGAGAGATCATACAAAGATTCTGGCTTGATCGTGAATCCATATTACACCTGTATCGAGATATTGAAGATTATTTGCAGCCAATGACTGCTCGTTCATGAGCAATTTCTGGACTATTGAAACTATTAGCTGCATTACATTTTATGGCAACAGGCTCCTTTCAGGCGGTTTCTAGCGTCATTATTGGAAATGGTGTTAACCGTGAAATGTGTTGCATTACTTGTTTGTGCACATAACAGCATGAGTTGTTGTTTTTAATATTGTTTTTAACTTTATATTAAAACATATTTTTAATCATATACTCTCATTGCTGAGTGCATTACTCTACGCTACCTTGGGGTGCAGCCTCTCCTGGGATTCCAGTAACTGCCTTGTATCAGCTAGCTGGTCTTCTGTTGAAAACCAGCCTACATCTATTTGCACATTGGAGTGCCTTCATAGAATGTGAGTACCCTGTACTATCCTTGTGCTTATATACAGTTGGTGATTAATTCAGACATACGGCACCTCTCTCCTTTCCTTGTTGTTTACCGAGTTGGAATGAGTCAATCAGCTTTTTCACGTCACTTATCAAAAGTCATAGAGGCTATGATGGTTATTTTTCATCGATATGTTTGTTTGCCATCTATAAATTCAAATTGCTATAGGATGGCTGGGATGTCCAATGTCCTAGGGGCCATAGACTGTACCCATGTTGCAGTTCAAGCTCGTGAGGAGATCTATAGGAATAGAAAGCATTTCCACTCCTTGGATGGTCTGTGACCCCAACATGAGGATAATCATAATTATAAATAATCATATCAATCAAAACTACGTTTTGCTGATGCGAAAAGTGAGGATTCTTGGATTTTGAAGTGGTATCAGATCCAGATGAAGTCATATCAAATTTGTAAATAAATATCACAAAAATAACGCACTGTAGTCACTGTTCAAAAAATTTGGAACAATAATAAAGATGTTTAGAAATGTTGCACTTTTATAGTAGCCAAATTCTATTCCCGTGACTACTATGACGTTTCTAACACCTTGCATGTCATGTGTTAATAATTACAATTCAACTGACATTTAAGTACATGAGATTAGTCGCGGAGAGCGAGGCGTCAAATTTATCAATAATCCGCCACTGCTCGGGGCGGGCTAGACGTGTCTATTTCTTGGTGGATTTTTAGTACATAGTGACAGCGGACAACATTTCGCCCGCGGCGAGTAACGGCGAGTTTATCCGCGTCTACAATGTCGTATTATTAGACGGCTTAGTACATGGAGCCCTAGGTCTGATTTAAAGGTAGTGCATATTAAATTGTATTAGATTAGACCCCCACCTATGGTGTTTGCCTTGACATGTCAATGACTGTACATTTGGTGGAAAAAAATATAGTATGTTAAACAAACAACTAATAATACGCTATAACTAAACTATTTGCCGAGCTTAGAACCTGCACCTCCCTTGCAGATAGAAATTAAGACTATAGACAAAAATATAGTCGCTGTCGCTAACGAGCTAGGTAAAAATGCTAAAATGTATCAATGTATAAATATAAAAAAATGTAATAATAATACAATATTAGACAGATAAAATCAAACTTATAATACACTTCAATACTCAGAAAAACTGTAAACACCTTATGTATGGCTCTGGGTATATTTAGGGACAGCTCCCTTAGTTGGGATGCCATTTAAAATTCACAATAGGTACCTTATTTATACATAGAACACATCAATTGCACTTTGCTTACTTGTGTGCTGTGACTTTGAAGGCTTCTGTGTCTCGGGAGAGATGGTCACGTGATTGGGCCAAAGGTGTTGTAGTAGGACTACATGTAGTTCTAATATGTCTTTTTTATACAAGTTTGGAAATATCAAAGAAGTTTTCAACTGAAGTACTCTCACCCGTTTAATCCTAAAACATTAGTAAATTTTGCATGTTTTTTCTATTTATTCATTTCTGTACATGTGTTTTCTAGTCTTGACCTTTTCCTTAGATTCCACCATATTAAAGATGTCTTAAAAATGTCAGTTGTTTACATAAAATGCACTTGGTCTTTTGTTGTGTGACATGACATTCTTCTAAAAATGGTGACATTTTATAAAGTCATCTAACAAAGTGAATCTCTGTAATTATGTTGCTTAATTATTTTTTTTAAAACTAAGGTTCTATTCCAATTAATTAGAAAATAAGTTCAAAGTGGTTTGGCTCACTCAAGTGTTGGCAGGATTTTAAATTTTAAAGTCATACCAGTCCACAACAATGTTTTAACAATCGGTTACTGGCAGATATTATTTACTTAGGACCAGATTACAAGTTGAGCCCTAACTATTCCTTGCGAGCAAGCAATATTAGCGCTCAACTTTGTAATACCAGAGCATGATAATGTGCGCTGGTATTACAAGTAAATATAAATGCGAATGCAAGCTTGTGTTCACATTGCTAGGAAGCATTGTGCTCAGAAGAGTGCGCATCCATAAGCTCTAATGAGAGCCTTGTTCTGATGCCACCAAAGATGGCATTAGAATCTTGTGTAGCAAAGGAAGTAAGTAGTGCAGTGATGGGCAGAATTTTTTTAATATATATGTATATGACTTTATACATATATATTTATGTGTTAATAATTGTATATACACATATTAACACATAAATATACAGTATATGTATATAAGCATATACATATATATTTACATTGCGGGCTATCAGAACTCAGTTTTCAGTGCCTTTTTATTCTAACACCCCAATCCCACCAACTTTAGACTCCAAAAACTGCCTAGTGCAGTTGTTTTTAATAAAAAAAAATGCTTTATTATTTTGTTTTATTAAAAACTACAATGCCCTCTATTTTGAGGCCATTTGGGGCACTTTTAGAAAATTAACCAGAGATCTAAGCTCTGGTTAATTTTTCAGAGTGCTAATTACTACTGTAAACTCACAGTAGCAAACACTAGTCACGTGTAATGGGTGGTTAATTATCACATTCCCGCAAATGGCAAATTTGCCTGTTTTCGGGAGCGCGATAATTTAGCGCTCCACTATTAATCTAGCCCTGTTTTCTACTTTATCAGATTTTCATGTTGTTGTTTTTTTTATTTATTGAACTAGCCATTAAAAAATCAGTATTTTTTGCATGACATATCGGGGTAGATTTATTAATATTCGAGCGGACATGATTCACTGTACCATACACTGTCTGCATTTAACATTGCACAAGCATTTCTAGTGAAATTCCCCCTGCTCTCTAGGCATGTGCATGGCGAAAAAATTTAGTTCGGATCGATTCGGATGTTTTCGAATATCGGTTCGGATCGATTCGAATTCGGAAAAATTTGAATCAATTCGTTTCGGATTCATTTCAGATTTGTTTCGGATTCGAATAAATTCGACTGGATTCGGTTCGATTCGGAAATTTGGAATTTCGGTATGTGTTAGGTGGGATATGCTGTGTATTAGTAGACTAGTATTATGTACTGTATATTAGATGTAACCCATAGCAGAGTGATATACCTAATATACTGTACAATACTAGTGTTATCCATGGCCATCCGAATCTACCGAATAAATCCGAACTAATTCTGATTTATTCGTTAGATTCGGAAATTCGAATCGATCCTAATCTCCGAATTTAACAAATTCGGCCGAATTTCCGATTCGATCTGAAATGAATCACACATTTCTACTGCTCCCTGGTGGCCAATCAGGGTCTGTCAATCATCCCGATCGGATCGTACAACCACTGCTTCTTAACTTCCATTTCGGGCGAGCCTGAAACGATAGGGCTCCGAAGCAGAATCTGCTGCTTAATAAATGGAGTCCATCTTGTCTTTTTGCATGGCTTTTTTTATATTTGGGTACAAAAATATGAAAAAGTAAAATAAAACCGAGTAGTCTCTTGATTTTTATTTCCTGAGGGGTTTGCACATTTACACAGAAAGAAAAAACTTAGCCAAAGTCAGCACAAGATCCTAACATGTTTTAATGTTGTATAATGATAAGTGCTTAAAGAAATAAGAAGAATGAACTTTTACATTATTATTATTATTATCATTATAATCATTATCTTCATATATATCCTATTCATCATACAATTTCTTTAAGGAATCTTGTAACCCGAACATGAAAACAATTTTTACATTTTCATTTAAATATCATTTAAAACGAATTGCGCTAGATTACTAGTGGAGCGCAAAATATTGCTTTTGTAAAGGGGGATATTAGCGATATACTTAGTAATACCAGCGCAAATGTGCGCTGGTATTACAAGTTAGCCGAAGAGCGAACAAGACTTTGTGTTCACATTGCATGGAAACTTTGCGCTCAAGAGAGCATGCTTCCATAGGCTCCAATGGGAGCCTCGTTCTCATGCCGTGAGATACATCATGTGAAACTAGCGCAACAAACGGGTAAGTCACACAGCGATTGGCAGCAAATGTTAAATATATATGTATATGAATATGTTGTCAATTTATTATTGGCCGAATTGGGCCAATTCACCCTGTTTCCGTGCGAGTCTTTAGGCTCGCCGGAAACAGGAGTTAAAGGGTTAGAAATATTTACTTTTGTAACATTATAAACAAATATATTCTTACACAATTAAAGTTTCATAGATTATTACTAATTAATTATTACCTTGAAACAAAGCTTTAATGTTTAGGAAAATTATATTTTAATTTCACTTGTAAAACGGCTGTAACGACCGCCCATAAATGTAGGCTGTAGTTACACATAATGTATGCCATCCCCTCCTCCAATGGCGCTTCAGCACTGATCCCTTAATTATAATATTTAAATAACCATTTTTCCTCAATCTCGGCATGAGCAATCTAATGTGTGGGCACTCGCATGCGCAATTAAATGTTGTCACCCAGTCCTCCATTTTTGTGTTTGCTACTCATAGCTGCTGTTTTAGGCAGCTTGCATTGACTTCCGGATGTCAATCAGAGCAATTGAATGGTGGTCAAAAACTAAGAAATGCAACACCCACAGCGTCGCCCAGGCTTGAGCGCTCTGGTGCGCCACTCCAACTCCTATGTCCAGTGCCTCTTCATCAGCAGCAAGGTGATGATGACGCTGCGGCTGAAACTCCAGTAGAGTAGATATGCGCATGCGTTGCCTAAACCTAAGGTAAATGCGCATGCAGGACACCATCATAGGCTGTAATTAGACAGCATAATGAAGCAAAAGAAGGGTTTGGCAAAACATATTTTCTAGTCCAATTTTCAGGTAAACGATAAAAATTGGCTAATAGGTGTTATTTGATGACATATACAACAAAATATGATATTTTAAATAATTTTTTTGGGGGGGTTTCCTATCCCTTTAAGAAGCAGTGGTCTATAGACCACTACTCCGTAACTCATACAGCAATCGGCCCGATCCTATACGATCGAGCTGATTGACACGCCCTGCTAGCGGCCGATTGGCCGCAAATCTGCAGGGGGCGGTATTGCACAAGCAGTTCACTAGAACTGCTTGTGCAATGCAGTTAATAAATTGACCCCTATACGTGTATATAAACATATTAACACACAAATATATATGTATATAAGCATATACTGTACATATTGTATATTTACAGGGAACACACAGCTCCCCATAGACCGAAATGTAAAAACACTTTTCAGTGATGTTTTTTTACTAACACCTAACACCCGACAACTTTAGCCCATAAAATTCTGCTTTGTGCAATAATTTGTAATAAAAAAAGTATAATATACTTATATTTTGGGGTCAATTGGGGCACTTTTGGAAAATTAACCAGAGATCTGGTAGCAATAACCAGCCACTTGTAATTGCTGGTTATTTGTCACGTGCCCGTCTAAATGGTCAAATTTTCCCGTTTACGGGCGCAAAATAATATATCCCTCCACTTGTAATCTAGCCCTTTGTGCTTAATTGAATCAAAATAAAGCCAAACAAATACATGTCCGGACTGCATATGTTCACATCATTGATTGTGAAAGGCTCATTTTAACTTACTTCTTGTAAGTAGGATCTGTGCTATTGTGTCATTTGTTATGTGAATAAACCACTACCTTGAATCTGGTCCTTTTGCGCTGTTCCCTTTTTCACAGTTATATCGTATTGCTAATGCTAACCTATCCGGTGTGGGGAGAAAGACACAGGACAGAGAGCGGCTGCATTAGGACCTGCTGAAACTGACACGATCACTGCAAATAGCTAACGCTTTCGGTGGAATTGGTTATATCCCCCAATACACCCCAGGGGATCATTGTACAGTAAGACTGTTCATTGTATATTGTTTTCTGCATTTAGTTCTTTGCTGTGAAGCGCTGCTATCTACATTTGTTTTTGTGGTTATTTGTCACGTGCCTGTGTAAATGGTCAAATTTTCCCGTTTACGGGCGCAAAATAATATATCGCTCCACTTGTAATCTAGCCCTTTGTGCTTTATTGAATCAAAATTTTAAAGCCAAACACATTTGCACCAGTGTTTTTCTTCATGTCTCAGTGGTGGCAGTGAAATGAATACCATTGTAACTAACCTCCCTTTTCTTTTCATTCACTGCTATTCCATTTCCTCAAGGCTATTATTTTTCACAACAAAAGTTTCAATAAACCGCTGTACCGGTTGTTTATGTCTGTTATTTGAATTTTGTAATTATCCCTACATACTGATTAGAGTTTCAGATAAGGTTTGTACTGTATAAATAAATTGAAATAATAATAAAGAAATAAACTGTGTACTTTTTAACTCAACCGAAAAGGAGAATCAGCTCACAAGTAAATGTAATTTAAACAGATTGCAATAAATAAGAACGCCACAAACACAACCTGCTTACATCCAGACAATAATGACATTGTAGAACATTCCAATACTAAATTATATTTTGTGGTGATGTTGTGAGGCAGAAAGTTTATGTATTTTTTTTATTAATGATAAAATAATAAAATGTTGTCAGATAAAGTTTTATAATGTAGATTTTTATATTATTTTGGATAGTGTGTCAATTTGAAAGCAAATTGTTTTTATAGTTATCCATAAATAACTAGCTATGTATAGAGAGCTATTAAAGTGAAGGGAAATATACTTTTGGATATGGATAATGTGTATCAAGACATACTGTTACAAATATACAATGTCTGGGAGTATAATGTGCAAAATTAGTTTTTTATTATTTTTAATCTGATATAATGTTTTGAATATAGCCATAATAAACCAAATGAGATGCAGATATTATTTAAATGATTTATTTTCTTTTTTTATATAGCAGATACTTTGCTGAATTCCTCACCCAATCAACACACATGCCACAGAAAAATAGAGTTTCCAGGGCTACACAAACTAAAGATATGCTGTGCATATGTATACTCTATGATCATATTATTCAGATGCATCACACGGCCCCATGTACGAAGGAGCAAGCGGACAAGCTTCTCAAATTGAGAAGTTGTCCGATTGCCTTCGCTACATAAGGCAGCAAACTAACAGGAACTGCTGCCCGTATGTATCATTACACACTCAAGTGAGCATGTAGTGCCTGCCTCTTCGTGTGACCAATCACGTGAGAGAAGGGTTTGTCAATCACGAGAGCGAGCTCTTTTTGAGTTTCCCTCGCCACCTCAGAGGTGGCGTAGGGTGTAAGAACAGCGGTCTAATGACCATTGCTTCTTACATTGCGGGAAGCAGGTTCGCATATGCAAACCTGCCCTGCAAGGGCTCCGGACCAGCTTTCGCTGCTTAGTACATGGAGCCATTAGACATAATTTAAAAGAACATGAATTTTTTTTTAAATCTTTAAGAGTTTAGATTTTAATATAAATGGTTTTATATTGTGTTGTAAGAAACAAAACTTTGTAATATTAAAATATATATATTTCTCTCAGTTTTTCTCAATTTATTTCTGAAAATGATGGATTTTCCAATTCTAATATGTCACAAGCCCAGACATGTTACATATTTGTCCCTATTTATCTTCAGCTGAGGTGATAAGATTATTACAAAACAATGTAATTTTTGATAGAAAAATGACACTGGCAAGCCTTGTCTAATTAAGTCCTGACTGTCTCCTCCAAACAAGGAAAGTGGTGGGTTAGTATGAACTTCGAAAAACAATTGCAGCGCAGTGTTAATGTATTAGGAACGTTTTTACAATCAACTGGTATGCTAATTTATTACAAGACTATAGAAAAATTGAGTAATTACATAGGGGTGACAGCAATTTATTGGTGATTTCCTCCAGAAATGGCTTTTGACTTTCTGATCCAGGGCTAGATTATGAGTGGAATGCTAACGGTGGCAGACGAGCGATAAGGGGTATTTCCCCTCTCTTTGCACAAAACACATCAAAAATACATTTAACAGTACAGTTACTCATAATAACACTGTCTCATAAAAAGTATTAAAAAATGCATTAAAAAGTTATAAGTGCTTAAAGATATGAGGTCTCAGGTGTTAGAAAAAAAGGCATGCAAATTGCTTTAACATAGAGATACATACTGTACTTGCACATGTATAAATATTTATGTATGTATATATATATATATATATATATATATATATATATATATATGTATGTATGTATGTATGTATACAGCTGTATTTATGTGTTTTATTGTATATTTACTGTACATATATTTCGCATTCCAAAGTTCTTCATTTACAGGATTATGTGCTTTGCATTGTAAATACACATGTCTATATACTGTATAAATCTTTACCTGTATATTGATTCCTATAGATATATAGGTTTAGATATGTATTTTACATGAACAGTATCAGATATATATAGAAATATATATTTAATAAAATAAATTATTTTCTATGTAAAGAACATAGGAATGGAAAATATGCATTTGGACATTGGGTTTTGCAATTTAGATTTTAACTCTTTAACTAACATACAGCTAGATTACAAGTCTGTTCATTCATCTTTTAACGCTGAAAATATGGTCATTTCAGCATTAAAACAGCACCGCAGCCATTACAAGTCTTGTCGGTATAGCTGTACTGCAAGCCTTTTAGCCTGTAACACAACGTCAGTACCACACTCGTAAAAATGACGTTTTTTTCATGGGACTTCCATAATGCAGCCATTACAAGTTTTGCGGTGAGGCTAAAAAGCGAGCGTTACACTCTAAGACGACAAGATTTGTACTGCCATCTAAAGTCAGTAGTTATGAGTTTTATGCAACAAAGCTGTAACATAAAACTCATAACTAATGTGTTAAAAAGTACACTAACACCCATAAACTACCTATTAACCCCTAAACCGAGGCCCTCCCGCATCGCAAACACTATAATACATTTATTAACCCCTAATCTGCCGCTCCCAACATCACCGCCACTAATAACATTTATGAACCCCTATTCCGCCGCTCCCGACATCGTCACCACTATACTAAAGTTATTAACCCCTAAACTGCTGCCCTCCTGCATCACAAACACTATTTAAATATTATTAACCCCTAATGTGCCGTCTGCCCACATCACCTCCACTATTCTAAAATTATTAAGCCCTAAACCAAAAGCCCTCACAATGAAATATAATAAATTAAACTATTAACCCCTAAACCGAAAGCCCCTTACATCGCAATAAACTAATATAAACTAGTAACCTCTAAACACCCCTTTAACGTTATATTAAAATTACAATTTCCCTAGCTTAAATTAAATTTAAACTTACCTGTCAAATTGAAAAAACTAAGTTTAAACTAAAAATTAAACTAATATAATTATTAAACTAAAATCAAACTAACTACCAATTAAATAAACTAAACTACACATTAAAAAAATCCTAACACTACTCTAAAAATGACAAAGTATCTAATTGCAAAAAAAAGACAAAATTACAAAAAATAACAAACACTAAATTACGGAATATAACAAATAAAATTATCAAAAATAAAAAAGAATTACACCTAATCTAATAGCCCTATCAAAATAAAAAAGGCCACCCAAAATAAAAAAACCTAGCCTACAATAAACCACCAATGGCCCTTTTGTGGGGCATTACCTCAAAGTTATTAGCTCTTTTACCTGTAAAATAAAATACAAAGGGCATTTGTATGGGCATTGCCCTTAAAAGGGCATTTAGTTATTTTGCTGCCCAAACCCTAATCTAAAAAACACCCACCCAAAAAACCCTTAAAAAAACCTAACACTAACCCCCGACAATCCACTTACAGTTTTTGAAGTCCCGCTTAAATGATCTTCATCCCGGCGGAGAAGTCCTCATCCAAGCAGCGAGAAGTCTTCATCCAGGCAACCTGTTCAATCTTCATCCAGGCGGCATCTTCTATCTTGATACCGGCAGCGCGGAGAAGTCCTCATCCAGGCGACGAGAAGTCTTCATCCAGGCGGCCTCTGCAATCTTCCTCCCGGCGGCATCTTCTATCTTGATCCCAGATTGGGTCCATCCTGAAGACATCCAGCACGGTGCATCCTCTTCATACGGTCACCACCGTACACTGAATCTTCAATGCAAGGTATGCAATTCAAGATGGCGTCCTTTGCATTACAATTGGCTGAAAGATTTGATTCAGCCAATAGGAATTAGAGCTGCTAAAATCCTATTGGCTGTTCAAATCAGCCAATAGGACTTAAGCAGCTCTAATTCTATTGGATTATTTGGATCTGATTTGAACAGCCAATAGGATTTAAGCAGCTCTCATTATATTAGCTGATTCATCATCTAATAGAATTAGAGCTGCCTTAATCCTATTAGCTGATTTGAACGGCCAATAGGATTTTAGCAGCTCTAATTCTATTGAAGATTCAGTGTACAACGGCGACCGTATGAAGAGGATGCTCCGCGCCGGATGTCTTCAGGATAGACCTGCTCCACCCTTAACTGACCGGGTCACAAAGCCCGGTCACAAAGGTGCAATTTTGTTTAAGGGTCTCTTAAGCAGATGCAATTTTGCAAGGCAGTAGGTTCACGCTTTACAGTTTAAGTAATGTTAAAATCTAATATAATTGTTTACAGATCATGCCAAAATAGAAATGGTCTTTAACAATCAATATGAAAAAAGTGTAAAAAATAATTATTGTAAAAAAAAAAATATGCACAGTCTGCCCATCTCTAACAGCAAATAAGATGCATTCAGATAGATTATCAGTGATGTATATGGAATGGCTACATTAGTTTTCTATTAAAGTTATGATTGTGTGATCCCCTTTTAAAACCTAAGTTTCAAGATGCCAGTACTGGCAATCATGACAGTGTGAGTGTGACTTAAAATCAAATATTAAAATAAAAACACACCATTTGTAGATGTTGGTGCCTTAAAGGGATCTTGAAAATCTGACTAGTTATTTCACTTTATTTAGTACTCTAGACATGGATATTGGAGATAGCGCCCCTCCATCTTTAGATGTATTAGAAATATATATAAATATAAATATATATATATATATATATATATATATATATATATATATATATATATATAAATTCATTAAAATTATGGTGGAGATTAAAATCCTACATGTCTCAAAGTAAATCATTACAACATTTTTGCATAGGAAATTAGCACATCCAGGCAAGTTCCCTGCTTGCTTTTCCACAGTAAAACTCCATGTATACTGTTTTAATATGAGTGGAGAAGAACTTAGTTGGTGGTGTTAGGGCAAAGAATTCTCCAAAATCATGTATTATATCTAAAAACAATAAAGTCAGAAATATATAATTCCTTTCTCTTTGGAACATGAGAAAAGGGCAACAACAAAACTCACACACACTTTTGAAGTATATTCGCAATATCAAAGATTAATTTTTACCACTGAATGCAAAACACCCTCTTTGAGTGCAAATTTATCTTTCAACAGTGAAAATGGTTGCAAATACAGTTCATAATAATGGGAATAAAACCAGTTCTGCTTCAAGTCTCCCGCCTTTCACATGCAGTATCGCTAGCTGATCGCTTCATTGCAATCTTGTGATTAATGTGTATGATGATACCCTGAGCACTTGGTATTAAGGGATCTCCCATGCAGCATTCATTATGCGGTCTAGCAGTCTGGTACTCTCACCGCAATGACATCCTTATGTGTTGGCAGTTTGTGTTAAAGTTTTGTAGCAGTGTGGTGTTTTCCCAGTAACTTTAAGACTACCCAGGTGCAGGTTACATTAGTGATAATGCAGAATGTCTTACCTGAAATCCTAGGTTTACATTCATTCAGGAAAACCGGACCTGGTAACTGCTATTGCTCATCTCCAGCTTCAAGCAACCGTTCAGCTGTTGGCGTGTGACATGCTCTTGTTCAGAAGCCGGTCTGTGTTATCATTGGGTAATCCTAAGGGTGTGTGTGTGAGCGGCCCTCCAATACAGAGCAGGCTATTCGCTGAAAGATCCATGCTGCACTGTGCGGCCCAAGCTTGCAGGAAATCAAGGAACAGATATAAAAGCTGACCGTTTGTTTTGACCAGCTGGGGAGTTTAACCTTGCTAACTCTCCTTTGAATGCTATGAGCAATTTTTAATCTGAAAGAATAAAGCATTTGAAAGTTTAATTTTCGCGGATCCAGTGCTCCTTTTTTATGTCTGTTCCTTGATTTCCATGTACACTGTTCCCAATGCACAACAGGATTCTAGGTAGGATATGCAAATTAGATATGCAAAATCAGGCTGTCTAGCAGTGGTTTCTGTATTGCTGCAAATAACCTTATTAAGGGATTGCTGTGTTTAAACAGTATTTGAAGCAAAAAATGTGATATATATATATATGTGTGTAAATTTGTGCCTTGTCCACTGCATACATCCTATACAATAGGAAAGAATAGAGCTTTAAAGGGACATTCCAGTCAAAAATGAAATGCATGTAGATCAATTACATATTTGAATAGTAACATATTTTCAATATGCTTCTAGTAAAAGTTATCACTGTTTTAGTGTCAGCATTTTTCCCTGCATGTGCATGTGAAGCATAACTACATATCTTCAGTGCACTAACATTTTTAATACTGCAGCTGCTTAGAACGCCAGTGGTGTTTGTATCATGTCAGCAATTAACAAATTGAGTCATTACCAGATGGTACAAGCAGCTTAATGTCTCTGAGCAAGTGCTGTGTTTAAAATGCTGGTGCACGGTACATACTTAAATACACTTTTGAAGCAGCTATAGCTTTTATTAGAATAATATTTGCTAATACATGTATATTACAAAAATGCTTGTATTCAAAAATAAAATGCATCCATGTAAATTCCAATTTGGACTGGAATGTCCCTTTAACTAATTAATACCATGTATGTTAAAAAAACACTACAGTGTCTGACCATTTGAGAGTCTTGAAATAATTTAAAGATGTCCAAAATGCCCTTTCAATGACAGTTTTGGCCCCATAGGAGAAATAGTGAGAAATAGGACTTTTCGGTATACAAATGCGGTAAAGAGAGGAAAACATGCTATTGTAATTTGGTCAAATTGAAAAGTAGCCTTTTTAGCCAGCTTTTAAAATACTGACGTTCTTTTGAACGGACATCTACCTGCCTTAGAGTTCAAGATCATTAACCCTTTGAGTGCTAAGCACTTTCCCACCTGGGTGCTAAGCTTTTTTAAGCTTTTTTTTTAGTTTTTTAGTTTTTTAAAAAAAATGTTTAACTTTTTTTTTTTTCAGATCCCCAAGACTTACACTGTTGAAAAGGTTAGGCAATTACCTTTCCAGTGGTGGGTCTTGGGGGTCTGTAGCTGCTTAGATGCCTGCAATACAGACTTCTAAGCAGCATGCCCCCTGCTCCTATACTTAACATTGTTAAGAATAAATAAAGTTGTGCGATGACATCATCACGTCATTGCACGTGACGTCACTGCACATAACGTGAAGCCCCAGCGATGCCTGTCAATATGCAGGCCCGATCGCCGGGGTAGGAGCAGGTGGGAGCCCCTAGATGTCCCTCAAGTTGGGAGAGTGCTAGCGACGGCTTTGAGCCGTCGTTAGCACCAGAGTGGGAAACTCTGCGATGGCTCAGAGCCAGCACTCAAGAAGGTTCTGTTTTTAAGGGATATTAAAGTCAATTTTTAAAATATGCATAGTATGTATCAACAATTGAGCACTGAACTACAAAAAGTCCTAATGCAAAATAAACATTTGTCAGCACAAAGTGCAGATTTCTCAAATTAGAAATACAATTGAAATATCTGGTGATTAGGTTTATTCTATCCCCCTAAAATATGGCCAAGTTTGTCTAGCTGTGCATGAGTTTGTTTACTGCTCCAAACAATCATTGTGTAGGATTTGGCCAGATCAGGAAAACTTAATCATTTTGCAGCATACTGCACAGTACAGAATCAGAGCTTCAAACACTTTATGTAATGTGGAACGTGCATATTTTACAGCAAATGTAATCAAAACAATTGATGCATATTGCACTATTTTATTTTAATTAATTACATTATATAATTTAGAGGAAATTAAATGTATTTTAATGTCCATTTAACATGCTTTCAATTAAAAATTTACTGTCTGTGATTCCTGATAGGATTAATCCATCTCAAGTGGTCCAACAAAGCTTGCTTGACCATTTCTAATTTTCCGCTATTTCTTTTTTTAACTGATTACTTATATGTATTGGTATTGCAAAACCACCATTTTATAAAATTGTATTTTACTTCTTTTAACCACGATGGCCCTCTTTGTGTCATGGTGCACAACACATTGTGGTTATACAGATGTTTATGGAAACCTCAGTATCTCAGCTATGGTTAGTCCTAGCTTCTTGGAACAAAAACTGATCTTTAGAGCTTATCACAAGGAACGCCAAATACATAAACATTTAGCAAAATCTTGTTCCTTAGACTATGAGGCCTATTTATGAAATGTCTGTTGGACCTGATCCGACAGTGCGGATCAGGTCCGACAGACATCGCTGAATGCAGAGAGCAATACGCCGCCCCATGCAGACTTGTGGCCAATCGGCCGCCAGCAGGGGGTGTCAATCCACCCGATCGTACTCGATCGGGTTGAATTCCGGTGATTCCTGTCCGCCTCATCAGAGCAGGTGGACAGGGTTATAGAGCAGCTCACCAAAAACACGGACCCTCAAGCTCCGTATGGAGCTTGATAGATAGGCCCCTATGTCCTAATGTAATGATCAAGATCTCTGAACATTCCACTTTTAAGGTCTATTTATAAAGGAAAGGGTTCAAGTCTAAGTCCAAATTTTTTTAGGGGGTACCTAGGTAAGTAAAGTGTGCATGCAGAATATTTCAGGTTTCAGACTTCTCTTTTTTATGGGACAATTTAAAGGAGGAGAGGTTAGGTAAAAGTATGACAGCTCGAGGAAGTGCGTTCCGGGGGGTTGGTGCCACACGAGAGAAGTCCTGTAGTCTAGCATGGGAGGAGGTGATGGTAGAAGATGCAAGGAGCAGGTCATTATTTGATCTTAGGGGGCAGGCTGGAGTATATTTGTTGATGAGTGAGGAAAGGTAGGGGGCTGAGTTGGTTAGGGCTTTGTAGGTCAGGGTGAGAATTTTGAATTTAATTCTGCTGTAAATGGGGAGCCAGTAAAGGGACTTGCAGAGAGGTGCAGCAGATACAGCACATCGGGAGAGGTGGATTAGTCTAGCAGAGGTATTTAGGATGGATTAAAGAGGGGAGAGGTAGGAGAGAGGAAGGCCAGTTAATAGGTTATTACAGTAGTCAAGTTGGGAAATTACTAGGGAGTGTATTAGCTGTTTAGTAGTTTCAGCACCCAGAAACTGACAAATTTTGGTTTTACAAACCAACAGTTTCATAGACAGAGCTTGGTGTTTCTCCTGTGATAAAAGTCATAAGTGACTAGAGTCCAGAAGAAAAGGAGTTACTGTGTTCAAGGGTAAGATGTGATGCTACATTAGTTTGTGAGCATCATGAAAACCAATTTCTATTAAAATATCATCACCTATTTGGTAACAGTTTTTGTAATCCCGTGGAATATCACAAAAAAAAAAAACCTATTACAAAAGGACTACGAGAAAATTAATTAGAGCACATATGAAAGGAAAATAACTATCTTCTAAAACATGTCCCTGGTAGATCACTGTGTCCCACCAGCTACAAAAAAAATGTGTGATTGAAAAACAAACATGTATGGAGCATAGTGAGGACTATGTATTACCCAAATATTCTCTTTAGAAGGCTGACTCAGTTTGTACTGCTTTTGGTGTATCTCCTGCATCCAAGATTAGGAAGATAAGTGTAGATAAAAGACAAAGAGGGGTAGTTATCAAGCCGTCAACCTCAAATACGCTGGAATTCCACAGCGTATTTGTGGCGAGGCTGATTCGCCTTAGTTATCAAGCCCTAGACACCGTCAAAAGTAGAATTTTGTGACGTAAGCTTCGATCCGCCGGACTCAGTCCGACACAGATCGATTCTTACGTCACTCCAGATGTTCCACACACAAGTGCAGCACAATCTGACTACTTTTGCTAGTTATCAAAAAACTAGCAGGTACGCTCGGCACTTTTCCGGCCCAGCGTACCTGGTTTTCAATCCGCCGCCCTGGAGGCGGCGTATCCCATAGGAATCAATGGGAGTCTGACCATAGCGAAAGTTCATGTTCGCTGCTGCCCGACATCCCATTGATTCCTATGGGAGCTGTCTGCACCTAACACCCTAACATGTACCCCGAGTCTAAACACCCCTAATCTGCCCCCCCTACACCGCCACAACTAAATAAATTTATTCCCACCTAAACCGCCGCTCCCGGAGCCCACCGCAAGCTATAATAAATATGTTAACCCCTAAACCGCTGCAACTATATTTAACATGTTAACCCCCTATACCGGCGCCCCCGGAGCCCCCCGCAACTAAATAAAGTTACTAATCCCTAAACCGCCGCTCCTAGACCCCGCCGCAACTCTTATAAATGTATTAACCCCTAAACCGCCGCTCCCGGACCCCGCCGCCACCTACATTATACCTAGTAACCCCTATCCTGACCCCCCTATACTGCCGCCACCTATAATAAATTTATTAACCCCTATCCTGCCGATCCCGTACCTCGCCGCAACTAAATAAATAGTTAAACCGCCGCTCCCGGACCCCGCCGCAACCTATCTTAAACTTATTAACCCCTAATCTGCCCCCCCTACACCGCCACCACTGTAATAAAATTATTAACCCCTATCCTGCCCCCCCTACACCGCCGCAACTCTAATAAAATGATTAACCCCTAAACCTAAGTCTAACACTAACCCTAACACCCCCCTAACTTAAATATTAATTAAATAAATCTAAATAAATGTAACTCTTATTAACTAAGTTAATCCTATTTAAAACTAAATACTTACCTGTAAAATAAACCCTAATATAGCTACAATATAAATAATAATTATATTGTAGCTATCTTAGGATTTATTTTTATTTTACAGGTAACTTTGTATTTATTTTAACCAGGTACAATAGCTATTAAATAGTTATTAACTATTTAATAGCTACCTAGTTAAAATAAAGAGAAATTTACCTGTAAAATAAATCCTAACCTAAGTTACAATTACACCTAACACTACACTATACTTAAATAAATTATTCCTATTTAAAACTAAATACTTACCTGTAAAATAAACCCTAAGATAGCTACAATATAAATAATAATTATATTGTAGCTATTTTAGGATTTATATTTATTTTACAGGTAACTTTGTATTTATTTTAGCTAGTTAGAATAGTTATTAAATAGTTATTAACTATTTAATAACTACCTAGCTAAAAGAAATACAAAATTACCTGTAAAATAAATCCTAACCTAAGTTACAATTAAACCTAACACTACACTATCATTAAATTAATTAATTAAACTACCTACAAATAACTACAATTAAATACAATTAAATAAACTAAAGTACAAAAAATAAAAAAAGCTAAGTTACAAAAAATAAAAAAAATAAGTTACAAACATTTAACAAATATTAAAACAATTTTAAGCTACTTACACCTAATCTAAGACCCCTAATAAAATAACAAAACCCCCCAAAATAAAAAAAATCCCTACCCTATTCTACATTAAAAAGTAAACAGCTCTTTTGCCTTACCAGCCCTTAAAAGGGCCTTTTGCGGGGCATGCCCCAAATAAAACAGCTCTTTTGCCTGTAAAAGAAAAATACAACCCCCCCCCAACATTAAAACCCACCACCCACATACCCCTAATCTAACCCAAACCCCCCTTAAATAAACCTAACACTACCCCCCTGAAGATCATCCTACCTTGAGTCGTGTTCAGCCAGCCGACCACCGATGGAACCAAAGAGGAGATCCGGAGCGGCAGAAGTCATCATCCAAGGGGCGCTGAAGAAATTTTCCATCCGATGAAGTCATCATCCAGGCGGCGCTGAAGAAATCTTCCATCTGATAGAAGTCTTCATCCAGGAGGCGTCTTCAATCTTCATCCATCCGGAGCGGAGCCATCTTCAGAGAAGCCTACGCGGATCCATCCTTTTCTTCCCGACGACTAACGACGAATGATGGTACCTTTAAGTGACGTCATCCAAGATGGCGTCACTCGAATTCCGATTGGCTGATAGGATTCTATCAGCCAATCAGAATTAAGGTAGAAAAATCTGATTGGCTGATTGAATCAGCCAATCAGATTCAAGTTCAATCCGATTGGCTGATTGGTTCAGCCAATCGGATTGAACTCAAGGTAGGATGGTCTTCAGGGGGGTAGTGTTAGGTTTATTTAAGAAGGGTTTGGGTTAGATTAGGGGTATGTGGGTGGTGGGTTTTAATGTTGGGGGGGTTGTATTTTTCTTTTACAGGCAAAAGAGCTGTTTTATTTGGGGCATGCCCCACAAAAGGCCCTTTTAAGGGCTGGTAAGGCAAAAGAGCTGTTTACTTTTTGATGTAGAATAGGGTAGGGAATTTTATTATTTTGGGGGGGCTTTGTTATTTTATTAGGTTGCTTAGATTAGGTATAAGTAGCTTAAAATTGTTGTAATATTTGTTAAATGTTTGTAACTTATTTTTTTTTATGTTTTGTAACTTAGCTTTTTTTATTTTTTGTACTTTAGTTTATTTAATTGTATTTAATTGTAGTTATTTGTAGGTAGTTTAATTAATTAATTTAATGATAGTGTAGTGTTAGGTTTAATTGTAACTTAGGTTAGGATTTATTTTACAGGTAAATTTCTCTTTATTTTAACTAGGTAGCTATTAAATAGTTAATAACTATTTAATAGCTATTGTACCTAGTTAAAATAAATTGAAAGTTGACTGTAAAATAAAAATAAATCCTAAGATAGCTACAATATAATTATTATTTATATTGTAGCTATATTAGGGTTTATTTTACAGGTAAGTATTTAGTTTTAAACAGGATTAATTTACAGCTAGATTTAGAGTTTTGTCGGTAACGACCCGCGTAGCTAACGCTGGCTTTTTTCTGGCCGCACCTTTAAAATAACTCTGGTATTGAGAGTCCACAGAATGGCTGCGTTAGGCTCCAAAAAGGGAGCGTACAGGCATATTTAACGCTACTGCAACTCTCGATACCAGAGATGCTTACGGACGCGGCCAGCCTCAAAAACGTGCTCGTGCACGATTCCCTTATAGGAAACAATGGGGCTGTTTGAGCTGAAAAAAAACCTAACACCTGCAAAAAAGCTGCGTTCAGCTCCTAACGCAGCCCCATTGTTTGCTATGGGGAAACACTTCCTACGTCTGCACCTAACACTCTAACATGTACCCCGAGTCTAAACACCCCTAACCTTACACTTATTAACCTCTAATCTGCCGCCCCCGCTATCGCTGACCCTTGCATATTATTATTAACCCCTAATCTGCCGCTCCGTAAACCGCCGCTACTTACATTATCCCTAATCTGCTGCCCTAACATCGCCGACCCCTATATTATATTTATTAACCCCTAATCTGCTGCCCCCAACGTCGCCTCCACCTGCCTACACTTATTAACCCCTAATCTGCCGAGCGGAGCTCACCGCTATTCTAATAAATGTATTAACCCCTAAAGCTAATTCTAACCCTAACCCTAACACCCCCCTAAGTTAAATATAATTTTATTCTAACGAAATAAATTAACTCTTATTAAATAACTTATTCCTATTTAAAGCTAAATACTTACCTGTAAAATAAACCCTAATATAGCTACAATATAATTTATAATTACATTGTAGCTATTTTAGGATTAATATTTATTTTACAGGCAACTTTGTAATTATTTTAACCAGGTACAATAGCTATTAAATAGTTAAGAACTATTTAATAGTTACCTAGTTAAAATAATAACAAAATTACCTGTAAAATAAATCCTAACCTAAGTTACAATTAAACCTAACACTACACTATCATTAAATTAATTAAATAAAATACCTACAATTACCTACAATTAAACCTAACACTACACTATCAATACATTAATTAAATACAATATCTACAAATAACTACAATGAAATAAACTAACTAAAGTACAAAAAATAAAAAAGAACTAAGTTACAAAAAATAAGAAAATATTTACAAACATAAGAAAAATATTACAACAATTTTAAACTAATTACACCCCACTAATAAAATAACAAAGTCCCCCAAAATAAAAAAATGCCCTACCCTATTCTAAATTACTAAAGTTCAAAGCTCTTTTACCTTACCAGCCCTGAACAGGGCCCTTTGCGGGGCATGCCCCAAGAAGTTCAGCTCTTTTGCCTGTAAAATAAAACATACAATACCCCCCCCCAACATTACAACCCACCACCCACATACCCCTAATCTAACCAAAACCCCCCTTAAATAAACCTAACACTAAGCCCCTGAAGATCATCCTACCTTGTCTTCACCATACCAGGTTCACCGATCGGTCCTGGCTCCAAAATCTTCATCCAACCCAAGCGGGGGCTGGCAATCCATCATCCGGCGGCTGAAGAGGTCCAGAAGAGGCTCCAAAGTCTTCATCCTATCCGGGAAGAAGAGGCGATCCGGACCGGCAACCATCTTGATCCAAGCGGCATCTTCTATCTTCATCCGATGACGACCGGCTCCATCTTGAAGACCTCCAGCGCGGATCCGTCCTCTTCCCCGACGACTTCCCGACGAATGACGGTTCCTTTAAGGGATGTCATCCAAGATGGCGTCCCTCGAATTCCGATTGGCTGATAGGATTCTATCAGCCAATCGGAATTAAGGTAGGAAAATTCTGATTGGCTGATGGAATCAGCCAATCAGAATCAAGTTCAATCCGATTGGCTGATTCAATCAGTTAATAAGTGTAGGCAGGTGGAGGCGACGTTGTGGGGGGCAGATTAGGGGTTAATAAATATAATATAGGGGTCAGCGGTGTTAGGCGCAGCAGATTAGGGGTACATAAGGATAACTTAAGTAGCGGAGCTTTGCGGTCGGCAGATTAGGGGTTAATTATTGTAGGTAGTTAGCGGCGACGTTGTGGGGGGCAGATTAGGGGCTAATAAATATAATATAGGGGTCGGCGGTGTTAGGGGCAGCAGATTAGGGGTACATAAGTATAACGTAGGTGGCGGTCGGCAGATTAGGGGTTAAAAAAATTTAATCGAGTGGCGGCGATGTGAGGGGACCTCAGTTTAGGGGTACATAGGTAGTTTATGGGTGTTAGTGTACTTTAGAGCACAGTAGTTAAGAGCTTTATGAACCGGCGTTAGCCCAAAAAGCTCTTAACTACTGACTTTTTTCTGCGGCTTTAGTTTTGTCATTAGATTTCTAACGCTCACTTCAGACACGACTCTAAATACCGAAGTTAGAAAGATCCCATTGAAAATATAGGATGCGCAATTTACGTAAGGGGATCTGCGGTATGGAAAAGTTGCGGCTGAAAAGTGAGCGTTAGACCCTTTTTTGACTGACTCCAAATACCGGCGGTAGCCTAAAACCAGCGTTAGGAGCCTCTAACGCTGGTTTTAACGGCTACCGCCAAACTCCAAGTCTAGGCCTTAGTTAATAAGAGTTAAATTTATTTAGATTTATTTACTTAATATTTAAGTTAGGGGGGTGTTAGGGTTAGTGTTAGACTTAGGTTTAGGGGTTAATCATTTTATTAGAGTTGCGGCGGTTTAGGGGGGGCAGGATAGGGGTTAATAATTTTATTACAGTGGCAGCGGAATAGGGGGGGCAGATTAGGGGTTAATAAGTTTAAGATAGTTTGCGGCGGGGTCTAGGAGCAGCGGTTTAGGGGTTAAACTATTTATTTAGTTGCGGCGAGGTACAGGATTGGCGGGGTCTAGGTGCGACGGATTAGGGGTTAATACATTTATAAGAGTTGCGGCGGGGTCAAGGAGCGGCAGTTTAGGGGTTACTAACTCTATTTAGTTGCGGGGGGCTCCAGGGGCGCCGGTATAGGGGGTAGAACAGTTTAGTTAGTGTGGGTGCTTAGTGACAGCTTGTCAATAAAGCTATCAAAAAGCCGAAGAGCAGCGAGATCGGATGAGTGATAACTATCACAGTCCGCTGCTCATCGCCCCGTACTTGGTGCACGGCTTTTTGACAGCTTTTTTGATAACTTAGGCGAACGTATTCAGGCAGGTAAAGTAGACGGCTTGATAAGTACCCCTCATTGTGCTTTGGGAGCTAAAATAAGAAGGATTTCTGGAACTTTGAAAATAAATCTACATCAAAATTGAGGAATTAACTGAATTTCATGAACTGAAATTCAAGGACAGGTTCGATAAATGTGAGAGAATTCTGGGTATGAGAAAATGTATCAGAGATTACTATCAGGTACTTCTTTACTTCTGCATGCACGAGTTTGAAAAACATGAAATATGTCCCCTTAATCCTATGTAATTACTGTGACGCTTTTGTCTATGATTAGTGGTGGTTAGACTTGGATGAGGACATCAGCAAGGAAAACTATGATGTTTTTGTAACATTCTTACTCCCTCATGGACCAAGAACATCATTCAAGATATCTGAGGGCAAAGTGTGAAAAATGTTCTCAGAAAACTGACACCTGCCAAATGAACTACTGCCACTACATTTCTGAGAGAGTGAGGAAATATCACATTTTATAATCAAATGCAGCTTGAACTTGTGATGTGTCAATCATAAACAAAATTACATTTACATACTGTTTATTTTTATTATTTGTTATGCTTATATTATTATTTGTTTATTTCTCAAAATGTATGAAATTTCTACTAGCCCTACCCCTGTAACCAGTGAAATCTCAAATATATATATGTAGATAGAGAGCACTCTCACTTTCAAAATCCTGATGCCAGGGTGCCAGCAGGTAAATATACACGGTGAAGGAAGGCACTCACTGGTCTTTTCATCAAAACAACTTTATTGAGCGTGACGTTTCAGGGACACACTCCCCTTCCTCAGGTCTGAGGAAGGGGAGTGTGTCCCCGAAACGTCACGCTCAATAAAGTTGTTTTGATGAAAAGACCAGTGAGTGCCTTCCTTCACTGTGTATATATATATATATATATATATATATATATATATATATATATATATATTTACAGCAGAATGCTACCATAGAGGACTTTTCCTATCTGGTCCCCCGCCAGAGATAATCAACCCAAAAGTGAGGGTAATTGTTAATTATTGCACTTCCTTGCCTTGCTACAATAAAATAATAATACTAATAATAACATAAGTCTCAGATCTGAAATGTTCTGCATGCACACTATACTTATCTAGGTAAACCCTTAAAAAAATTGGGACTGTGACTCAACCCCTTCTCTTTATAAATTGACCCCTAAAAGTGGTATTTTCAGCCTTCTTGATCATTACATTAGGACTTAAGTTCTAATTCTAAGTAACAAGTGACAAGTATGTGATAAATGTTTATATATGTACATGTACCTTGTAATGTGCTCTAGACATCAGTTTTTGTTTCAAGGAGCTGGGACCAGCCGGAGCTGAGATATTGAGGTATCCATACATATTGTATAACCAAAATGTGTCATGCACCATAATTCAAAGATGGCCACCATGGTCAAAGAAAGTAAATGCATTTAAAGAAACTGGTGGTTTTGCAAGATCAATACATAGGGGTACATTTATCAAATGTCGGGCGGACATGATCCGCTGTAGAGGATCATTTTAACCCGACATCGATAAATGCCGACAGCATACGCTCTCTGCATTTATCATTGCACAAGCATATCTGGTCAAATGCTTGTGCAATGGTGTCCCCTGCGCATTCATGGCCAATCGACCGCTATCATGGGGTGTCAATCATCCCGATTGTATCTAATCGGGATGATTGCTGTCCACAACCTCAGAGATGGCAGATGAATCAAGGAGCACTCAAATTTTATTAGGAAAATTAAAAATGGTGAAGAAACCAATTATTGGACCACTTGAGATGGACTGACCCAATATCAAGTTTTATGGAGCATATTTGGGAAAAATTATAATTACAACTGTATGTAAAGAATGTCCTATATTGGACTTCTACTGTGTAGCATAATATGGGGCTATTTAACAATGAGTTTGCTTAGTGCAACACAATTTTTTTAAAAAGTTAGCTCGACTGGACACCTGAAGTAAAGTGTTAGGTCTATGCCTAAAAATACATTAAAACACGCTCACAATTTCCACTAGCCCACTAGCCATTGGCGAGTGGAAATTTAAAGTTGGCAAATGGAAATTTAATGCTTCTGAGTGAAAGTTAGTGAATGTTGAGTCTGAAGTCTGGTAGCATGTTGTAAGTAGCAAAGTTTGCACATTTTATTTGCAGAATATACATTCCTATTGCAGCACTGACACATTTTGGGCTATGTGGTAAAACTATTATCTAAATGGATATTATGGGGTATATTTACCAATGTGCGAGCGGACATGATACAAAGTAGCGTATCATGTCCGCTGCACATCACGGCACATCGATAAATGCCAACAGCATACGCTGTCAACATTTATCATTGCACCAGCAGTTCTTGTGAACTGCTGGTGCAATGCCGTCCCCTGTAGATTTGTGGCCGCTAGCAGGGGGTGTCAATCAACGTGATCGAATATGATTTCTGTCCGCCGCCTCAGAAGCAGGCAGGTTATGGAACAGCGATCTTTAGACAGCTGCTTCATAACTTCTTCATAACTTCTGTGTCCGGCGAGCCTGAAGGAGCTTGATAAATATGCCCCTATATATCCACGAAAGTTCAAGGATATGTAATTTCTCTATGGCTGTAGTGACCCCATTAGTGATTAGACAGAGGGTAAACGGGACAGGGAGAGAGAGAGATTGGACAGGAAAAGTTAAAGTGGAGCAGAAGCTAGAGTTAAGAGACAATGGAGAAAACAAAGAGTGAAGAGATATGAGAGGAGGGAGTTGATAAAGATAGTTAAGAGCGAGAAGGGAGAGATGACATTAAAAAAAAATGAAAAAAATCTCCAGGTCTGCTATGACCTTTAATGACTGTCAGCACTCTCTGCATTCTCTGTGTTCAACAGCTTCCTTTTTCTATCCAGCTGTTGTCTTCCCCAGAACCTCTATTTGATGTTTCTAACTGCTATGAACTTATTTTTGTTAATTTATTTCTGTTTGTAGCATTATTTTATTTGTTATGGTATAAAATAAAAACAACATTACAACGTAGTGGGTGTGGTGTGGGTGGGATTTGAAGTGGCGAGTAACATTTTGTCCTGGCTAGTAGCCTATGACTTGAATTTTAACCCTGTATATATATATATATATATATATATATATATATATATATATATATTAGGCATGGGCATTAGTTTAGTTATGAATGCAAATTCGTAATGAAAAAAGTATATTTGTTTATTTTCATAAAATGAAGATCTGAACAAATGCAGAATCTAAATTTAAAGAAAATTAATAAATACTGAAATGTATCATTATTCTTTAGTTTTTCTTTAAATTACCTTTATGGTTTAAAATACGTACCTCTAGTGTGCCGGAGAACTGCACTAATCCTGACCCTTCTTCTATTATCCCTGGGTCACGTTAATAGGGGGATCACAGGGCCTTTCCCCGATTTTGGGACTATTACATCAGAGAAGGTTGAACTCTTTGGTTCCAAGATTGGCGGAAGAAGCTAAGTGGCAGTGAGCATTTTTTATTAGTAGAGCCATTATGTTTGCTGACCTGTACATTTATGTGCTTTGTCTGTATCATTGTTTGTATTAATGCATTTTAAAGTTGGATCCGGTTGCTGTTCTGCCTGAACGAAGGAGGTTTATATTGCTATATGTTGTTATCCCTGAGAGTTCAGATCTGGCTCTCCAAGATGTGAGTAAAGTCCTTCTACATGTGTGGAATCTATTTATACTGCACATACATACACATATATACAGACATATATAAATAATTTAAATAGTTTTGTTCATTACTCAGTTATATTAAATAAAAATAAAATTTTCTACTGAATGAAGAAAAAAGCTATTCACACCATGTATTAGCACAGTTTTGCTTAGCACACCTTCAAGTTAGCTCTCAAACATAAGCCACAAAGTTTTTTTGTAGCGTGCCCCATAGACGTCTACAAGTTGAGGAATTGAGCATGGACGAGCTATCTGACCTCCAGATGTTAGCGATCCAGAGGCCTATAGCTCAAGCAATACCTTTTTACTTTCAACTTGTCATATGAGCACAAGAATAAAATGTTATTGATTTAACTTGAAGAGTGTTAGAGCTAAACAGCACTACATTTGAGTTTTTTTTCTTTATGTATCTTTATCATCTTTAAAATTCTCATTGACTTAAGTAAGTCTATTGGAATCAATAGTCAAGCTAAGTTAGAATGTTTGTTGTATCGAAACATTGAAATAGCACAGTGAATATCAGGAAAATATTTGTTCTACTATTTTATGTCAACAAACCGATATCTCTTTATTAACTAGTAAATGCAGGCCTACTGGATCAAGGCTATATTTGATAACAGCTTGTATCATTATTTCATTGATATTTAGGATTTAAGTTGTGACTGGAAATGACTACACATTTTTAAAATTCCGAGTAAATCATTTTAGTAAATCTAGAGATATTTTAAACAAAAATACAGGGGATCAATATTTTAAAATATCACATTTTCAGTCAATGATTAGTCATAAATTATGTCAAAAATAATTATCAAATGTGAAATTTGGCAGAATATACACATTTTTTTTTTAATTTCCAAGGAAAAAATCACAAATTGTATGACATTTGTGTGCTTGCTGATTAAAAATGTTTTTTTCATCCATATGTGCAATAAAGACTGTTTTGCTGGTATCAACAGTACAGTTGTATTCAGGTCACTTATTGAAGATTTAAAGACTTACTTTATATGTATCAAGAAGGAAAACCATTGTTGAATTTATCAGGAGCTAGGATTGCATAGGGGATAGACACCTCTTACCAAGTGTCTGGGTTAAAATCTCATTTTGAAATAAAAAATCTTTTAAGTCCTGCATCGCAGTTTACACTGAGATGCTCTAAACCCCAAAACACATGAATAAGTCAGGTAACATAGGATTTAATGTAATTGGTTTCTGTTAACAACATTCTTGTTTAAAATCCCTTAATGTCCGCAATGTCAATTAGCCATTATATATACAACTTTATAAAAATGGGAATTATAAGGAAACAATTTATGTTATTGATCAAATTTAAAGTTCAAAACATAAAAAAGAAGATAAATTATCAAATTAAAGGGATAGGAAAGTCAAAATTAAACTTACATGATTCAGATAGAGCATGTCATTTTAAGATATTTTTAAATTCACTTCTATATTAAAATGTGCTTTGTTCTCTTGGTATCCCTTGTTGAAAGAGAATATGCACATATCCTACACTAGTGGGAGCTGCTGCTAATTGGTGCCTGCACACATTTGTCTTTTGTGATTGGCTAACTAGATGTGTTCAGTTAACTGCCAGTAGTGTAATGCTGTTCCTTCAGCAAAGGATAAAACGAGAACAAAACAAATTTGATACTGGAAATAAATTGGAAAGTAGTTGCATGTTCTATCGAAATAATGAAAACAAAATGGGGTTTCCTATCCCTTTAAGTTCAGTGCTTCTGTTCCAAAATCTTTTGAATCAGTATTTTAAACTTGTCCTTGACAGCATTTTTCTAGAAATCCTTGTATACAACAATGGTGGCAATGAATAAATGGTTAAAACATTTGAATGCAGCAAGAAAACCTTAACACATCTCTCAAATATGTTGAATCATTTTTGCTTTATTTAACAACAAAATATTCTCATGTTTGGTCATGAAAATATTCGATAGAGACCATTGTTGTAGTCTTCAACAAAAAATGTAGCAACTGAATTTATCCACCTATGAGCGAGATTACATATGAGGTGCAAACTTCAGCGCAACTGCTGAAACCCGTGCCGCCCATTAATTTACCTCACACATCGGGGTATCACATACCCAGTTCATAAAGTGCCGTAAGTCGGATAAACTAGCGATGTCCAGAAATGAGCGTAAATACAAATTTCTGGATTCGCCAGTGACTTAGACATTTTAGAAACTGCCGTTGCCTAAGAAAAAAAAAGCCAAATCTCCCGTAAAAGT
The DNA here is from genome assembly GCF_027579735.1 of Bombina bombina. Classification (NCBI taxonomy): domain Eukaryota; kingdom Metazoa; phylum Chordata; class Amphibia; order Anura; family Bombinatoridae; genus Bombina; species Bombina bombina. Next base: position 150,048,093 of record NC_069505.1, read on the forward strand.
CTAACCCGCCTCCCAAAAATAAACCCGACACGTAAAACCCCTATATCCACATCGGAACTAGTAATAAAAATATTAACCCCTAAACTGACAAACCCCCACAATGCAATATGTCTAATTAAACTATTAACCCTTAATCTGCCATTCACCCACATCACGATCAACCTAAAAAAGTATTAACCCCTAAATCCGCCAACTCCAAAATCGCAAACTACCTAATAAATGTATTAACCCCTAATCCGCCATTCACCCACATCGCAAAGTCCCTATTAACCCCTTAACGACGCATGTCGTACAGGGTACGTCTTACACAAGCTGGTCTTTAAAGACCAGCGACGTACCCTGTACGTCGTTTAGGGTTTCAAGCAGCTGGAAGCGATCCTGATCGCTTCCAGCCACTTTCAAGGTATTGCAGTGATGCCTCGATATTGAGGCATCACTGCAATACCTTTTTAGGCACACACTCTGTGGCCCTCTCTGCATCGGCCAGTGATGGTGCTGATCGTTGGTGGGTGGGAGCCATTGCAGGGAGGTGGGTGGGCGGCCCATCACTAGGTAACTTCCTTCCGGCTGTGGTTGATGCCGGGTGCGCACGCTCACGCGCGCTGGAGGTTAAGGGCGTGTGCGCGCGTGCGCGCGCACCTGAGATCTAGCCAGACCAATTGCTGGGGGAAAATGTTTTGCGGGGAGAGGGTGGTGGGTGCAGAGGAGGGGTGATCAGGGGGTGATCTGGGAGGGGGATGGGGTAAGGTATGGAGGGGGCAGCTACACTACAGAAAAAGTTAGGTTAAAAATAAATAAATAATATTTTATTGCAAATTGGGTACTGGCAGACAGCTGCCAGTACCCAAAATGGTGGCTAATAGTTAGTGGGGGGAGGGTTAGAGAGCTCTTTGGGGGAGATCAGGGAGGTTGGGGGCTAAGGGGGATCCTACAAAGTAGAATATGTTGGGGGTTTTTTAATAATTAAAAAATAAATAAAAAAAACACTTTTATTTTAGTACTGACAGACTTTCTGCCAGTACTTAAGATGGCGGGGACAATTGTGGGGTGGGGGAGGGAAGAGAGCCATTTGGGAGGGATCAGGGGGTGGGATGTGTCAGGTGGGAGGCTGATCTCTACACTAAAGCTAAAATTAACCCTACAAGCTACCTAATTAACCCCGTCACTGCTAGGCATAATACAAATTTGGTGCTCAGCGGCATTTAGCGGCCTTCTTATTACCAAAAAGCAATGCCAAAGCCATATATGTCTGCTATTTCTGAACAAAGGGGATCCCAGAGAAGCATTTACAACCATTTGCGCCATAATTGCACAAGCTGTTTGTAAATAATTTCAGTGAGAAACCCAAAGTTAGTGAAAAAGTTAACGATTTTTTTTATTTGATCGCATTTGGCGGTGAAATGGTGGCATAAAATATATCAAAATGGGCCTAGATCAATACTTTGGATTGTCTTCTACACTACCCTAAAGCTAAAATTAACCCTACAAGCTCCCTAATTAACCCCTTCACTGCTGGGCCTAATACAAATGTGGTGCGCAGCGGCATTTAGCAGCCTTCTAATTACCAAAAAGCAACGCCAAAGCCATATGTCTGCTATTTCTGAACAAAGGGGATCCCAGAGAAGCATTTACAACCATTTGTGCCATAATTGCACAAGTTGTTTGTAAATAATTTCAGTGAGAAATCTAATATTTGTGAAAACGTTTGTGAAAAAGTGAACAATTTTTTTTATTTGATCGCATTTGGCGGTGAAATGGTGGCATGAAATATACCAAAATGGGTCTAGATCAATACTTTGGGATGTCTTCTAAAAAAAAATATACACATGTCAAAGTATATTCAGGGATTCCTGACAGATATCAGTGTTCCAATGTAACTATCGCTAATTTTGAAAAAAAAATGGTTTGGAAATAGCAACGTGCTACTTGTATTTATTGTCCTATAACTTACAAAAAAGCAAAGAACATGTAAACATTAGAAACTATTTAGCATGGGTGTTTTTTGGAGGTTGTAGATGTGTAACAGATTTTGGGGGTCAAAGTTAGAAAAATTGTTTTTTTTCCCATTTTTTCATCATATTTTATAATTTTTTTATTGTAAATTATAAGATATGATGAAAATAATGGTATCTTTAGAAAGTCCATTTAATGGCGAGAAAAACGGTATATAATATGTGTGGGTACAGTAAATGAGTAAGAGGAAAATTGCAGCTAAACACAAACACCGCAGAAATGTAAAAATAGCCCTGGTCCTTAAGGGAAAGAAATTTGAAAAATGGCCTTGTCTTTAAGGGGTTAAAACTATTGACCCCTAATCTGCCATTCACCCACATCGCAAAGTCCCTATTAAAGATATTAACCCCTAATCTGCCATTAACCCACATCGCAAAGTACCTATTCAAACTATTAACCCCTAATCCACCATTAACCCACATCGCAATAAACCTTATAAATCTATTAAGCCCTAATCCACCAAATCCACATAACGCAATAATCCTAATAAAACTATTAACCCCTAGACCGCCAAACCCACATAATGCAATAATCCTAATAAAACTATTAACCTCTAAACCTTTAAACCCACACAACGCAATAATCCTTATAAAACTATTGGCTGATTTGAACAGCCAATAGGATTTCAGTAGCTTTCATCTTATTGGCTGATTTGAATTTGAAGACTTAAATCAGTCAATAGGAATGCAAGGTACCCCATATTTAAACCGGACTTCAGTTCCGCAGTCACCGGTCTTCAGTTCCGCGCTCCGTGCCGGGTTGTTCCTGGAAGAATATAGAAGATATCGCCGCTTGAAGGAAGACTTCACCGCCGGACTACAGGAACCTATCTGGGGGTTAGACTTAGGCTTTTTTTTTTCTTTTTTTTTTTTTTTTTTTTTTTAGATTAGGGATTTAATGGGCCTTTGAAAAAGAGCTGAATGCCTTTTTAAGGGCAGTAAAAGAGCTGAATGCCCTTTTAAGAGCAATGCCCATGCAAATGCCCCTTTAGGGGCAATGGGTAGTTTAGGATTTTTTAGAGTTAGGTTTTTTTTATTTTGGGGGCTTTGGTAGGTGGGGGATTTTACTGTTAGAGGTGGGATTTAGTATTCTTTAAGGTAAAAGAGCTGTTTAACTTAGGGCAATGCCCTTTTAAAGGCTATTGTTAGTTTAGCATTAGATAAGGGGGTGTTTTTTTTATTTTGGGAGGCTTTATTATTTTCATAGGTATTAGGTTTAATTTTTTTAATTTTTAATAATTTGGTTTATTATTTTATGTAATGTTAGAATGTTTTATTTTTTGTAATCTTAGATTAATTTAATCTTAGTTTTTTTTTTTAAATAATGTTAGCTTTTTTATTTTAATTGTTTGTAACTTAGTATTTTTTAATTTAGGTAATTGGGGTTAATTTATGGGGTGTTAGGTGAGGGGATATTAGGTTAGGGGGCTTAGAAATTTAATTTGTTATTTTCATTGTGGGGGGTTGGCGGATTAGGGGTTAACAGAATTATTAGGTTTGTTGCGATGTGTGTTAATGGCGGGTTAGGATTTAATAGGTTAATTACATTTATTGCGTTGATGGGGATAGCGGTTTTGGGGTTAATAGTTGTAATAGGTACTTTGCGTTATGGGTGAATGACAGATTAGGGGTTAATAGTTTATTAGGGTATATTGCTTTGTGGGGTGATGGCGGTTTAGGGGTTAATCACGTTTACCTAGATTACGAGTTTTGCGCAAAACAGGGTGCGAAACTAACACCAACAAAGTTGCGCTATTTCATCCTCCCTAGCGCTGCCATTACAAGTTACTGAAAAGACCCCTTGTGTGTGCGATATGGTGGTGTTAAACTCCATACTGCACAAAATCCAAGGGCTGCTTTGATGTGCTAGTGCAATCTTTCCCCCATTAACATCAATAGGGAGAGAGTGTTAAAAAAAAAAAAGCCATAAAGCAAGGTACAGCAGCTCCGAAGGTCAAATACAAAAGGTTTTATTGCAGCCAGTAAAAGTTACAATGTTTCGGAACTATCGGTCCTTAATCATGTATAAATTAAAACACACTGAGTGTCCTTAAATAGCCTATATAGACACCTCCTACTATGACTTCACACAGGTAGTTCAGATATCACACAGGTAATTGCCTAACACACCCCACATAATTTAATTATATCAGTGCTATTCCACAGTAAACACATCTAGAGTAATAATATAGTGCTATATAATCCTGATCACTTTAAAACATTGTAGGTGAAACCACTAGGAGGGTCCGGGATCGGATAATGGAACACAAGTCTAACATCAGGACAAAAAATCCCAAATCCCCAGTAGCCTGCCATTTGAAAGAGGCAATTCATGCAGTAAACCAATTTAGGTACCAGATAGGGAGAGAAAACTGAAACAAAGAGAGGTGTTTTGGATATATTATTTAGAAAAAAAGGACCGTTTGGTATGAATAAGGACTGGGACTTATCTGTATTTTTATAAAATTCAAATGTATTACAATTTTTGTAGATATTTAGTTTGTTAGGATGCCACAATTTTTCTAAACTTTATAAATCCAAATACCTTGTACTGACAAGTGGTAGATTTGATAGCTGCTTCAATAATCATACAATGTTTTAAAGTGATAAGGATTATATAGCACTATATTATTACTCTAGATGTGTTTACTGTGGAATAGCACTGATATAGTTAAATTATGTGAGTGGTGCTAGGCAATTACCTGTGTGATATCTGAACTACCTGTGTGATGTCATAGTAGGAGGTGTCTTTATAGGCTATTTAAGGACACTCAGTTTGTTTTAATTTATACATGATTAAGTTGTAACTTTTACTGGCTGCAATAAAACTTTTTGTATTTGACCTTCGGTGCTGCTGTACCTTGCTTTATGTATATTCACTTGAGGCTTTGGTGGTGTGAAGCCTAACAGCGTGCACATTGTTTGTTACACTGGTGCTATAGGGTCTTGGACTTTAGAAAAAAAACTAACACCTGCGGTTGCGGAATGAAAATTCTCCGTAACACAACCCCATTGATGTCTATAAGGAAAAATAAAGTTACGTTTAAACCTAAAACACTAACATAGACCCCAAGTCTAAACACCCCTAATCTGCTGCCCCTGATGTCGCAGACACCTAAATAATTTATTTAACCCTAATCTGCCGCTCCTGACATCACCGACACTAATTAAAGTTATTAACCTCTATTCCGCCGCTCCCTGACATCACCAGCCCTATAATAAAGTAATTAACCCCTATTTCGCGTCTCCCCAACATCATCGACACTATAATAAAGTTATTAACCCCTAAACCTGGACGGCCTTGGGCACCAGGTTCGCACCTAGCTTTGCTAATTTGTTTATGGGGCAATTTGAACACACTTATATTTATCAATCGCCTTTTGTTGCGAACCTGGTGTTCTATGGCCGTTATATAGATGACCTCTTGTTCATCTTCAAAGGTCCACATGCACTTATTTTGGATTTTATTAATCATCTTAATAATAATACTTTTGGAATATCATTCACTTCCAATATTCAAAAGGATAGGATCGAATTTCTAGATCTGATCTTGGGGAAAGGTAGTGAAGGAGCAGTCATATCAAAAACCTTTTTCAAAAAAGTAGACTGCAATAGCTTTCTCCATTATGAGAGTAACCACTAACAGAGTTTGAAAAATAATGTGCCATATGGCCAATTTAGAAGGATTAGGAGGAATTGTTCCACTTTAGTGGACTATGATGAGCAGGCTAGAATTATTGGTGATAGATTCCAGGAAAAGGGTTACCCTGTGGAACTTGTTGATAAAGAACTTGAAAGAGTTCGAAATGAAGACAGGGACCAATACTTTTTAAAAAAAAAAAAAAAAAAAACAGGCTAGTTTTAAAGATTCAAACCCTCCACTCTTTATATCTAGATAAAATTCTAACTTTTAGGAGATTAATAACATTTGAATGAAACACTGGCCTATCTTGACCAACTATTCTACACTCAAGAACATTATTGGCCCCAAACCAAAGGTGGTCTATAGAAGAGCACCCACTCTCAAGACAACTTTGGCTCCAAGCAAAGTGGTGAGGGACAATTTTTTGGATAGAAATTCATCACATACTATAAGACCAGCGCCCATTTCCTTAAGGCACAAGATTTCCAAGTGCTGTAGAAGACGTTGCATTATGTGCATCTCTATAGTACATAGGGTATCTACTTTCACTTCCCATACCACTGGGGAGACTTTTGATATAAAAAGTTTCATGACCTGTGAATCCACTTTCGTTATATATCTATTGAGTTGTAATTGTGGGGTCCAATACATTGGCCACACTTCCCGTAAGGTGAAAAAAAGATGGGGGGAACATGCATTTAACATTAAAACAAAGTCTAAGGCATACAGTCTCTCCAGACACTGTTTATTACATCATGGGGGCCAAAAGAATCCTATGAGTATTTTGCCCATCAAGTCTATTCCCAGAAAAAATAACAACGCCTTCTTAATTCTAAGGAGAAGAGAATCCTTCTGGATTACTAAACTTAAAACACTCCAACCAGATGGGCTTAATGAGAATCTGGATACGGCCGCATTCTCTTGAATTGGTCCCTATACCCCTTCACCCTATATATGTGTACACATGTGTATATATACACACTCCCCTCTATCCACACATGTATATGTGTGTGTATGCATACACCTTCGTGTGTGTATACATGCATATTATGTGTATGTGTACATAAGTACATTTGTCTTGGATATACTTTCATATTTACATGTGCTACACCTTTTGTCTATTAATATAAATATCATGAATAGTTTAAGGCCCAGCACTTGTCAGAGGACCTATTTTCTATATCATATATACTAAAACATCACAACTCTTAAATCAGAAATAGATTTCTATTAATTACATATATCATAACACTATTATCCACAACCTACCTTCCCTCTAGAGGGTTCTAGTTTGCTCCTAGGTTGTTTTATATATACCTAATAATAGAGATTAGTTGAAAGGATGATTTTTATCAAAGGAATTCTTATTGAGTCCCTATTTTTATTACATATTATATATCATAACGTCACATTTGACACTATTACTTCAGTGATTAGTATATACCCAGAGAGACACTTTAATATCACTATTTCTATTCTAATATACAAATATATTATTTACTGCACATACATTACTATCATCATCCACTTTCTTTATTTAATCTTAAGGTTTTAGTCTGAATTTGTGTGATTACATATACCGATTTTTATAGGTTATTAATAATTCTGACGGTGATAAAGGAATCACTTTTTTACCATACATTACATATTATATAAGATGTACGGTGGTACATCTAGTAATTTAGCATGGATTTTATAGAAGGTTATTTTAATTTTCCTGATTTACACTAAGATTAGTGAGTTGGAGTATATTTCACATTTTCAAGGGTTAATACACACAATTTTATGTTTTTCCAACTCTCATTAAAATTTTATTACACTACGATACTATATATATTAGGCTAGAAATGTTTCTCTTATCACTAGTATTAGTCACTTTACACACATCAGGTCTAAGGGTTCTCTCACAATTTTTATTAATTATTTATCCCACTTTATATTTGAGTTTATTTGTTAGGTTAGCTAGCACACAGTATCCATCTTCGGATACAATAATTGGGACTATAGTGTTCATTTGTATTTAGTATGTATCAGAACAATCAAGACAGGTTCCACTAGATCTTTTTCAGTGATCACACATGTATATTACGAATTATGCCACCATTTAGGATTTCTTCTTTTCTCTATACTTTTACTATCGTGTTGGTCACTTTGCCCATAGCATTAGTTTATTTATAGGTTATGTACAGATGAAGCGTATTCCCTCTACCTTCATTGGGAGTCATTAGTCACTTTGGGGGTGGGGACCTGTATAGTTGACCAATCGGATCACCTCCTCTATGTTGGCTTGTTTAGCCTCAATACGATTGGTTCGTTTACCATACACACCCTCTTGTATGGGAATGACCGATCGAGGGTTTACCGCAACTAAGCTTGCCAATAGTGAGACTCTCCGATCCGGATAGATGTAGTATCACAAATACACAGGATTTTAAAATTATATGTAAATCCCTCAGAACATATCTCGTTCTACAAGTATAGAATGACTTGGTAATGTTTGTCGGTTGGGACTCTGTGGGTGTAGGTGATGACGTCACCAATTCATCCACGCTAGCCTTAAGTGGCTGTTCTGATTGGGTTAAAACCGTCATACACCCCCTTTTGAGAGAAGTTATTTTGAGTCGAGTGCAATGTTATTGTTGCTATTGCTTGCTTAAATTATTATTGACTATATGTTAGGTGTCGTTTTTATTATTAGTTATATCGAATGCATCATATTTCCCATATCTATGTGTCAAAATGACATTCAGTTATGATTAGTTCTTTGTATAGGTTTATGAACTAATTTTAGAATCAAGAATTAAAAATGTAATCAATGTAGCAATGAGCTAGTGCCCTGGCAAACATAGAGAAGGATGCTTTACACAACACACATTTTTATCATGATTATCAAATTTGATGTTACTTTTTGGGCTAGTCTATATATCCTGTGATGGGTCAATGTGTTATTACTAACGGAACTTTGTATGTTTGGGGGCCTTTTTTATTTTTTTATATATATATTATGTGTATTTTTTGTATTAGCATAACTTTTTGTATGCATATATCTTTTGCTGCTATCTCACAGTTATGTTTGTATGCTGGCACAGATAACATATTAATCATGATTTTGAATTTGTATACTTTCTGATTGTGCAAGTTTTATTATAAATTTATGCTTTGATGTGTTGTTTATTGTATATAAATATATATATATGCATTGTTATTATTACTGCTGGTGCAGGGTTGACATGATGGCTTTTGTTTATAACAATATCCTGTTGTTTACTTAGATAGGAGTTTACTTTAATCATCCTGGCAACCCTTGCAACAGCATTTCACTCTTAGCTGTTAATAGTCACTAATTAACCTATGATTGATTAGACAGCTTTGTTAAATAGCAAGTGTATCAGTCATTTCCACACTGAATAGCCTGAGGAAACAGCCCCTGAGAGGCTGAGAAACGCGTTGCTTTGTTTTTAAATAAAGATATATTTTTTTATTATACACTTGCTGCTGTATGGAATATTTTCACACGGGTTCGTAGAGTTTTGGCGAGGATTCTGTTTGCCAAGAGAGTGGTCTACTGGGCGACTGAGAAGTACCAGATTGCTGTGACTGCACCTGAAGGTGCAGTACTTATTGCAAGTGTGACCTTATGTTACCTTTACACTTGATTGGACTGTACTAGGCAATGGTAGCTCTTTTTTGTAACTCCCTACAGACACCTTTGATGTATTGCTGATCAAGCCTGCGTCTATGTGCCCTGCGTACCTTCCAAAGGGAGCTGGACCACTACAAAGTAACAGTCTGTCCACTAGCACTATTGGGTGCACTGCGTTTTGTGAGTACCCTTTCTCATATATTCTAATATCCATCTGCCTGACGGTACTGGGCCATGTTGGTGCCTCTGTCTCTTTTTTTCTTCAGAATTTCGTAACCCCTAAACCTCCGGCCTCCCACATATCTGCCACTAAATAAACCTATTAACCCCTAAACTGCCACCCCCCACATCGCAAAACACTAAATTAAACTATTAACCCCTAAATCTAACACCCCCTAACTTTAAATTAAAATTACAATAAAAATATTTTTTTTAATAAATAAAAACTTACCAGTGAAATAAAAATAACCTTAACATTATACTATAAATTAACCTGACTTTACTATTCTAATACAATAAAAAATACTACCAATTAAAAAAATCTAAAATTACAAAAAATAATAAACACTAAATTACAAAAAAAACCACTAAGCTTACAAAAAATAATAAACAAAATTATCAAAAATAAAAACAATTACACCTAATCTAATAGTCCTATAAAAATAAAAAGCTCCCCCAAAATAAAAACACTCCCTAGCCTACAATAAACTTCCAATAGCCCTTAAAAGGGCCTTTTGTAGGGCATTGCCCTAAGTTAAAAAGCTCTTTTACCTGTTAAAAAAGTCCCCCCAACAGTAAAACCAACCACCCAACCAAACCCCCAAAATAAAAAAACTAACTCTAAAAAAAACTAAGCTACCCATTGCCCCTAAAGGGGCATTTGTATGGGCATTGCCCTTAAAAGGGCATTCAGCTCTTTTTCATTGCCCTTAAAAGGGCATTTATCTCTTTTTCAAAAGCCCAAACCCTAATCTAAAAAAAACACCCCAAAAAATAAAAAAAATACCTAACACTAACCCCAGAATATCTACTCACGGTTGCTGAAGTCCGGACATCCAGGTGGCAAGAGAAGTCTTCATCCATCATGTTTAAATCAGCCAATAGGATTTTAGTAGCTCTCATCCTATTGGCTGTTTTGAACAGCCAATAGGATTTTAGAAACTCTCATGCTATTGGGTGATTTGAATTTGAAGAATCAAATCAGCCAATAGGAATGCAAGCTACCTTGAAGAGGACGCTCCATGCTGGATGTCTTTGCTGCCCCGCTCCTCGTCACCGGGATGAAGATAGAAGACGCCCCTACGATGGATGAAGATGTCGCCGCCTGGATGAAGACATCTCGCTGCCTGGATGGATATGGATGTCCGGACTTTAGCAACCGTGAGTAGATATTCTCGGGTTAGTGTTAGGTATTTTTTTTATTTTTTTTTGGCTGATTTTTTTTTCAGATTAGGGTTTGGGCTTTTGAAAAAGAGCTAAATGACCTTTTAAGGGCTATTGGTAGTTTATTGTAGGCTAGGGGTGTTTTTATTTTGGGGGCTTTTTATTTTTATAGGGCTATTAGATTAGGTGTAATTGTATTTATTTTTGATAATTTCGTTAATTATTTTTTGTAAGCTTAGAGTTTTTTATTTTTCGTAAGTTAGTTTTTATTATTTTTTGTAATTTTAGATTTTTTAATTTTTCTCCTAGTGTCAGATTTTTTTAATTTTGTAATTTAGATTTTTTAATTGGTAGTATTTTTTATTTTATTAGAATAGTAAGGTTAGGTTAATTTATAGTTTAATGTTAGGTTCATTTTTATTTCACAGGTAAGTTTTTATTTTTTAAATATAGTTATATTGTAATTTTAGTTTAAAGTTAGGGGGATGTTAGGTTTAGGGGTTAATAGGTTTATTTAGTGGCGGAGATGTGATAGGCTGGAAGTTTAGGGGTTGATAAGTTTATTTAGTTGCGGAAATGTGGGAAGCTGGAGGTTAAGGGCTTCATAGCTTTATTATAATGTCGGCGATGTCTAGGGAGCGGCGGAATTGGGGTTAATGACTTTATTATAGTGGCAGTGATGTCTGGGAGCGGCGGAATAGGGGTTAATAAATGTTATTAGTGTCAGCGATGTCGGGGGCGGCAGATTAGGGTTAATAGGATTATTTAGTGTTGGCAATATCGGGGGCGGTGGATTAGGAGTTAATAGGATTATTTAGTGTTTGCGATGTTGGGGGGCGGCGGATTAGGGGTTATTAGGTTTATTTAATAGTCATGATGTGGGTGAGCAGCATATTAGGGGTTAATAAGTTTTAAATAGAGTTTGCAATGCGGAAGGGTGGCAGTTTAGGGGTTTAAAGGTAGTTTATGGGTGTTAGTATACTTTGTAATAGTTTATTTATTAGTTTTGTGAAACATTTTTGTGGCGCAAAACTCCGAACTATTGCTTTGAGATGGCGGTATGGATTGTGTCGGTATAGGCTGTAACACAAGCTTTTTAGCCTCACTTCACAACCTGTAATACCAGCACTATAAAAAATCCCACACAAAAACGTCATTTTCTTGAGTGTGGAATGAACGTTGTGTTACAGGCTAAAATGCTTGCGGTATAGCTATACCAACATGACTCGCAATAGCTGCATTACTGCCATTACACTGAAATTGCCATTTTTCAAAGCCGTAACGCAAAACTCATAAACTACCTGTTTATTAGATATATAGCATTGTGGGGGGTTGGTGGATTAGGGGTTAATAGGTTAATTAGATGTTTTGCAATGTGGGGGTTGGTGGATTAGCGGTTAATATAGTTTATTAGTTATTGCGGTGGGGGTTGGCAGTTGACAGGTAGATAGATATTGCGCATGCATTAGGTGTTAGTTATTTTCAGGAGGTAGATAGATATTGTGCATGCGTTAGGTGTTAGTTACTATTTTAAGGGGTTACGGTGCTTACATACTCAGCGCAAGTCTTGCTGCACCTGCCTATGTGTGGCGAGGGGAGAATGGAGTATAATTTCTCCATTTTCTACGCCTAAGTCCTTGCGCTGAAAATGTCATACCGATTTGTGGCGCGGTTCTATGTTAGATAATGGGAGTAAAAATTGCGGGCGACGGGTGAAATATATGCACTGCATTTATATGCGGCGCTGTATATGTGATACCAAAACCACGTAAAAACCTGTGTCGCCCGCAAAAGCATATGTAATCTTGCCCTATATGCAGCAACAATTAACCTTTTTAGAAAAACAGATGGGCAGCATAGGAGGTAAGGTAATCTGTATCTGACATCAATGTTTACCATTTGTCAAATTGTATGTTTCTGACAGTAGCGGGGGGGGGTAAATAAAAAGAAGTATTTATTTTGCATGCAGTCTGTCTTCATTCTTTGATGAAAATTGCTTATCGTGCAAACTGGCAAACTAAATTAACTAAGCTGCAAAGCAAATCTCCAAGTATTTACCTTGAAAATTAATACAAATTAGTGTTTTGCACACTGAAACATGATTTTCTAATCAAACCATGACTCACATCTACAAAATGCTATTTATTTTACTGCTTAAAAAACAGAATGAAAATTAACAAACATTAAATTCTTCTAGGGTGTCTCGTCTTCAAATGTAGAAGTTAAAATGTTTGGGTCAGTCCATTGACTGTTATAATCTGTAATAACTTTGACATTTTACTCCCAAAAGGAATTTATGGAAGCTGATTAATTTTACATCCAATTAGATGGAAGTAATTGGATTTAATGTGATCATCCCACTTTGCAATAAATATGAGCTTTTAGTTGTGCATTGTGAATGCTTTAACTATAATACTAAACTAATACTTTTAATTTGAAATTTAAAGGGACAGTCTAGTCAAAATTAAACTTTCATTATTCAGATAGGCATGCAATTTTAAACAACTTTCCAATTTACTTTTAGGGGTCTATTTATCAAGCTCCAAATGGAGCTTGATGCCCTTTGTTTCTGGCGAGCTTTCAGGCACAAGTTATGAAGCAGCGGTCTAAAGACCAATACGATCCAGTTGATTGACACCCCTTGCTGGCGGCCGATTGGCTGCAAATCTGCAGGGGGTGGCATTGCACCTGCCCTTCACAAGAACTGCTGGTGCAATGATAAATGCTGACAATGTATGCTGTTGGCATTTATGGATGTGCGGCGGACATGGTTCGCTATAGCAGATCATGTCCGTCTGCACAATGATAAATGGACCCCTTATCATCAAATGTGCTTTGTTCACTTGGTATTCATTTTTGAAAAGCTAAACCTAGGTAGGCTCAGACTGATTTCTAAACTGTTGAAAACCACTTCTTATCTCAGTGCATTTTGGCAGTTTTTCACAGTTAGACAGTGCTAGTTCATGTGTGCCATATAGATAACATTGCGCTCACTCCAGTGGAGTTATTTAGGAGTCAGCACTGATTGGCTAAAATGCATTTCTGTCAAAAGCACTGAGATAAGGGGACAGTCTGCAAGACTTAGATACAAGGTAATGACATAGGTAATAAGTGTATTAATATTACAGACAAGAATAAAGTTCCACTTTACGGTAAACCCAAGGTGAGGTAGTATGCAGGCTTGTAGAAGGCACAAAAATAACTGCTAAGGAGTATAAGTAAAATGCATACCTTTATTGAAAGCGGTTAAAACAATCACAGCAGTTGAAAACATGGCAATGACCAAGGAGCGTAGGTTCTATCGGAGGGTAACGTCATCTGATGAGTTTCACACCCTTCTGGCACTTTGTTATCTTTGTTATACTCCTTAGCAAATATTTTTGTGCCTTCTACAAGTCTGCATCCTACCTCACCTTGGGTTACCGTAAAGGGGAACTTTTTTCTTGTTGTCTATTTTGATTGCAAACGCTGAGTTTAGCAGTCATTTCTGCTCCTGGACAGACGCTGAAGCAACCCCTGGTACAAGCAAGAGATTTCACTCTTTCTTCCTGTGCACTATGTTTGTGCCTGTATTAATATTACAGTGTTGGTTATGCAAAACTGGGGAATGGGTAATAAAGGGATTATCTATCTTTTTAAACGATAACAAATTTCAAGTAGACTGTCCCTTTAAAGGCTAGATTCTGAGTGGCACGCTAACAGTTGCGCATGAGCGAAAACAAAATTTATGCTTACCTGATAAATTTATTTACGGATATGGAGAGTCCAGGACGTCATCAATTACTAGTGGGAATAGCACTCCTGGCCAGCAGGAGAAGGCAAAGAGCACCACAGCAAAACTGTTAAGTGTCACTCTCCTACCCATAATTCCCAGTCATTCGACTGAAGGGAAATGGAAAAAGTAATAACACAAAGGTGAAGAGGTGCCTGAGGTTTAGACAAAAAATAACTGTTTTAAATTTCTCTCCATATCTGACTCTCCATATCTGGAAATAAATACATTTATCATGTAAGCATACATTTTGTTTTCTTTCATAAGATATGGAGAGTCCACAATGTCATCAATTACTAGTGGGAACCAAAACCCAAGCTAGAGGACACAGATGACTAGGAAGGGAGAAAAAGACAGGCAGACCTAAACAAAAGGCACCACCACTTGAAGAACCTTTCTCCCAAAAAAAGCCTCAGTCGAGGCAAAAGTATCACATTTGTAAAATTTGGAAAAAGTATGCAGAGAGACTCACCAGAAACAGCAGTTATGAAGCAGCGGTCTAAAGACCGCTGCTCCATAATCCTGTCCGCCTGCTCTGAGGAGGCGGACAGGAATTGCTGGAAATCAACCCCATCGAGTACGATCGGGTTGATTGACACCTCCCTGCTGGAGGCCCATTGGCCGCGAGTCTGCAGGGGGCGGTGTTCAACCAGCAGCTCTTGTGAGCTGCTGGTGCAATGTTGAATACGGAGAGCGTATTGCTCTCCCCATTCAGCGATGTCTTGCGGACCTGATCCGCACTGTTGGATCAGGTCCGCAAGACATTTGATAAATAGGCCCCTAAGGCTCCAAGGAGGAGCAACAGACTTAAACACAGGCCTAATTCTGACCAGGGTCTGACAAAAGGATTGAACATCTGGCACATCCGCCAGACGCTTATGCAACAAAATAGATAATGCAGAAATCTGACCCTTTAGAGAACTGGTTGACAAACCTTTATCCAGAAAAAAAGAAACAAAAGAGCCGATATCCGCGCTGGCTGGTGTAGAATTGAAGAGCCGGTGAATTTAAAAATTGGTATAATCCAAGGTACTGTGGTAGGGAGATAAACCACTCCAGTCCTGAGTTTTCTCCATCACCTTAGTTAGGGCCCTAGAGGTGGGTTGCTGCCAGAAGTGTCAAAGGATATTTTTCTTGGTCCACTCGATAAGGGAAAACTAGAAGAAAACAGTAAAACAAGCGCAACCCAACTAGGGGCAGATCATTTATTAAAACGTAAGTGCAAGAAGTAGACAAATGGTCACTTACGAGATTAAAATCAATATGTGCATTGAAAAAGATCATACAGATGAAACCATATGTTCCCTCCGGTCCGTGCTGTATTATAAATTCCCATCACAATCCTTCTCCCCCATAGCCGCTAAAACCACATGTGAGCAAAGGTAGCACTGATGGTCTTTGTCAGCAAGTCCGGTAGAGGTAATGTTCTCTACGCATTTTGTCTGTATGCAATCAGATTTTCTCAAGAGATTGTCTGATCAATCTCTTGAGAAAGTCCGATTGCATACGGACGAAACACGTAGGGAACTTTATTTACCTATACACCACTTGCTGACAAAGACCATCAGTGCTACCTTCGCTCACATTTGGTTTTAGTGGCTATGGTGGCAACGGGACTTAGTAATACAGCACTGACCGGAGGGAATATATGGTTTCATCTGTATGATCTTTTTCAATGCACATATTGATTTTAATCTCGTAAGTGACCATTTGTTTTTTTGCGCACTTATGTTTTAATAAATTATCTGCATCTAGTTGAGTTGCATTTGTTTTTGTTTTCTTCTAGTAATCCTTTCTCCAGCCCTTCCTGGAGAAAATACAAAGTCCTAGGAATCCTGACTCTACTCCAAGAGTAGTCCTTGGATTCGCACCAATAAAGGTATTTACACCATAACTTATGGTAAATCTTTCTAGTAACAGGTTTGCAAGCCTGAATCATGGTCTCAATAACCGACTCAGAAAAACCATGCTTAGACAGAACTAAGCATTCAATCTCCAAGCAGTCAGCATCAGAGAAACGATATTTGGATGAAGGAATGGACCCTGAGTTAGAAGGTCCTTCCTCAGAGGCAGCGTCCAAGGTGGAAGAGATGACATCTTCACTAGGTCTGCATACCAGATCTTGCGAGGCCACGCAGGAGCAATTGGAATTTACTTATGCTCTCTCCTGTTTGATACGAACAATGACTCATGGAAGGAGAGCAATTGGAGGAAACAGATATGCCAGACTGAAATCCCAAGGTACCGCCAGAGCATCTATCAGGGCGGCCTGCGAATCTCTCGACCTTGAACCGTATCTTGGAAGCTTGGCGTTCTACCAAGACGCCATCAGATTCAACTCCGGCATCCCCCATTGACAGAGGCAAAGAGAATGACTGGGGATTATGGGTAGGGGAGTGACACCTAACAATTTTGCTGTGGTGCTCTTTGCCTCCTCCTGCTGGCCAGGAGTGATATTCCCACTAGTAATTGATGACGTTGTGGACTCTCCATATCTTAGAAAAGAAACAAGATTGATCCCGGCTCTTTACATGCATCGGAAGTAGCACAAGTATTACAAGTTGTAAGTAAATGCGTTTGCTAAAGAGCAATTTAATTTAACGCATGTCAGGATAGCGAGACTTCAGAGCTCTCTTACGCATGACTAAAAAGTTGCACAAAACACATCAGAAATACATTGAGAAGTACAGTTTTACTCATATTAAAACTATCTAGTAAAATTACTTTTAAAAAATGCATGAAAAAGGGCTAAAAGATATAAGGTCTTAGGTGTTAGAAAAAAAAAGGACTGCAAAGGACTTTAACATAGAGACACATATATATATACAGTATATATATATATATATATATATATATATATATATATATATATATATACATGTCTAAATATCTATCTATCTATCTATCTATCTGTGTGTGTACATATGTATTTATGTATTTATATGTGTATATACGTATTTACAGACATATACGCATCAATATATATATATATATATATATATATATACTTGTAGAGTAAAAATGAGGAACTGTTGTTAGTGGTGTATTGACTCACTCAATTATTGGTATAGCCACCAGTGCTTTTCTCTTCCTATCCTTGCTATTTTCTGTTCGACCTGGCAGCACATTTGCACTTCTGGCTATTTGAGCACTGAATGAATATGGAGGTATCCAACACTTACTACTCGCTTATGCCTGTTACTGAGAGAGATTATGGAGTTTTTGATATGGACTTAATATTCTCTAATGACATTACCACCTACACCTTAGGAGGACTTTTTGAGGATATGGAAAGACTGTCAATCAAGGAACATAGATTACAGTTTGATATATGAACATTCGAAAAATATATTCAAATGAGAATTGTTCCCAGGGGACTCAGATTTAATAAGTTCCCCACTTTTGAAGTGTCCGATCTTCAGTTTATTGAATCATGGAATGCAGTCCTCACAGACTGCTCGTTAAGGCTTATGCAATTACTTGTTACATTATAATCTGGTTTGTTAAACAAAGTTAGAGAAGAAATACAAATCATTCAATTAGAAATGAACAAGAGACATAAAGAAATAAATTTCCCTGGGTTTGATGTATTGTTAAAAGCATCGCTTACAGTCTAAAAACCTCATATTAAACACCAAACACACCAAATATATAAGGAATCAAACTGATTATGATAACAAACCAATATATGTTTGGAGTCATACACAATGTAATACAAATAGATGGAACCCTAATTCCAGAGGTAGATCCCGCAGCAGAAATAGAAGGAGGGGAGGGAATCGCAGATCCCAAAGCAGAAATTCAGGGTCAGGAACAACAAGTAATGACACCACAGAATTTGGGAATTCTACCAATCAAGGAAGTAACCACATATAACACTTAGGCCTCTAGTTATCAAGCCGTCAACCGCAAATACGCTGGAATTCCGCAGCGTATTTGTGGCGAGGCTGATTCGCCGTAGTTATCAAGCCCCACAGCCCGGCAAAAGTAGAATCTAGTGACGTAACATACGATCCGCTGGACTCAGTCCGACACAGATCGATGGTTACGTCACTACAGATGTTCCGAACGCAAGTTCGGCACAATCTGACTACTTTTGGTAGTTATCAAATACCTACCAGGTACGCTCGCTACTATTCTGGGCCAGCGTACCCTGGATGCGGCGGATCCCATTGGAATCAATGGGAGTCTGACAGCAGCAAGAGCTCATGTTCGCTGCTGCCCGATATCCCATTGATTCCTATGGGAAGTGTCTGCACCTAACACCCTAACATGTACCTCGAGTCTAAACACCCCTAATCTGCCCCCCGGATCCCGCCGCACCTAAATAAACTTATTACCCCCTAAACCGCCGCTCCCGGACCCCGCCACCACTATAATAAAGTTATTAACCCCTAAACCTCCGCTCCCGGACCCCACCGCAAATATAATAAATATATTAACCCCTAAACCGCCACTCCTGGACCACTCCGCCACCTACATTATACCTATTAACCCCTAATCTGCTGCCCCCTATACCGCCGCAACCTACATAAAGTTATTAACCCCTATCCTGCCGATCCCAGACCCCGCCGCAAATAAATAAATTAATTGTTTCACCCCTAAATCGCCACACCCGGAGCCCTCCGCCACCTACATTACATTTATTAACACCTATCCTGCTCCCCCTACACCGCCGCCACCTACAGAACATTTATTAACCCCTAATATTATTAAATTATTAAATAGGATTAATTTATTTAATGATAGGCATTTATTTAGATTAATTTAAATAATATTTAAGTTAGGGGGTGTTAGGGTTAGACTTAGGTTTTGGGGTTAATTCATTTAATATAGTGGCGGCGGTGTAGGGGGGTAGATTAGGGGTTAATCAATGTACTGTAGATGGCAGAGGGCTCTGGGTGCAGCGGTTTAGGGGTTAAACAATTAATTTATTTGCGTCAGGGTCTGGGATAGGGGTTAATAACTTTATATAGGTGGCTGTGGTATAGGGGGCAGCAGATTAGGGTTTAATAGGTATAATGTAGGTGGCGGCGGGGTCCGGGAGCGGCGGTTTAGGGGTTCATATATTTATTATAGTGGCAGCGGTTTAGGGGTTACTAACTTTATTATAGTTGCGGCGGGGTCCGGGAGCGGCGGTTTAGGGGGTAATAAGTTTATTTAGGTACGGTGGGCTCCGGGAGCGGCGGTTTAGGGGGAAAAAACTGTATAGTATAGTGTGGGTGCTTAGTGACAGGCTAGCAAGAAAGCTGTGAAGAAGCCGATGAGTAGCGAGATCGATGACTTTCAGTTAACAACAGTCCACTGCTCATTGCTCTGTACGTGGTGCGCGGCTTCTTGACAGCTTTCTTGATAACTTTGGCGAACGTATTCAGGTCTGCGGCGGCAATGTAAGGCGAGCTTAGGCGGCGTATTGGGCCGGCGAATGCAGGTAAGTAGACAGCTTGATAACTAGAGGCCTTAATGTTAACCCTGAAACACAAGTAGTAAGACCTAAAGAGAATATACAAGCATATGAAAACGTACAGGAATCTAAATACATCAGTAGTACTACCAACTGCATCCCCCTAAATATCAATACAACCAATACTGCTGAAGATAAAAATGACTTTGAACAGGTTTTTTTTTACAAACCTCCAGACAAAATAGGGATAGGCATAGAGAAAGAGAAACAAGACAGATACCCACTGAGGGGATAGAAAGTGTCCTCCAAATACCAGTAAACAGTGATGTGATTAACTTATCCAGTACTGAATTATCTACTATTCATTGTAAAATTGAGCCTTGGTTTAAATTTTGTACCTACTTGTAGATTTGATCTTTTTAAAACTATGTTAGATATCAATAAACTGATTAGAAACATTACCTTACAAAAATACTACTGTATGAATGACCCAGAGAATAACAGTTCTAGTGAACCCAGAACAAGAGAAAGCATCCCCTTATTTGGGACACCCCTTGATTTTGGGGAATCATGTGATATTCACACCTTGAATTCTCTGGCATCTGGTGGTTCACAAGAATTGATTCATTCTACTGTTCATTGTTTCAATGGTTTTCGGAATAGTTCAGAGTTCTATCCAATACAGGGTAGAGGACCCATTCTAGAAACATTTTACAAAAAAGTTGAAAAGGACCTTACTGAACTAGCTATGACACAAGATACTACTCATAACCTGACATATAAGGAGAGACAAGCTGTGCAAGAACTTAAAGCAAACAAAAACATAGTAATACGTAAAGCTGATAAGGGAGGCTCGGTAGTGGTACTTGACAGAAATTACTATGTTAAAGAGGCACTAATACAACTAGAAAATGTGGATAACTATATACACCTGACCTCTGACCCCACAAGGATATATCAGAGAGAAATGAAATCCCTATTAGATGATGGGTTGGAAGAGGTTTTTTTGACAGGGCTACACATGACTAACTCTCTATAGAACACCCAGTGGTACCCATTTATTATTTGTTTCCGAAGGTACACAAATCGATTTCCAATGTACTAGGACATCCCATAGTGAGTGGTATCGGCTCTATTCTAGAGCACCTCTCTCAATGGTTGGATGCCACCTTGAATCCTTTTGTTATATCACTTCAGAGTTATCTGAGAGACACTAAACATGTCATTAAATTGATGGAATATGTTGTCTGGGATAATGAAAGCTTTTTGTGGGTGACGGTGGATGTAGTCACTTTGTACTCGTCAATCCCTCATGACAAGGGATTGAAGGCTGTGGAGCTTTTTCTGGCTGCTTTTTTGAGCTACAGTAGAGAATTTAGAGATTTTGTTTTGAGAGCGGCTGCATTTATGCTCACCCACAACTACTTTAAATTTAAAGAAGAGTTCTATCTCCAGAGATGTGGGACAGCAATGGGGGCAAAATTTGCCCCCTCCTACGCCAACCTGTTTATGGGTTGGTGGGAGCTGTCCCACATCTATGGAGATAGGAATCCATATATAAGTAATATAGCTTTTTATAAACGCTATATAGACGATTTGATACTGATTTGGAAGGGCTCACATAGTGATCTTGGTGCATTTTTGGCGCTCCTGAATGAGAATGATGTTGGACTAAAGTTCACTTTAGAAATACATAGAGAACACATTAATTATTTAGATCTTACCCTGAAATCAAATGACCAGGGGAGAATCATATGTGACATTTACAGGAAACCTATAACCAAAAACACTCTTTTACATGCTAGAAGTTGTCACCCTAAACATGTCCCCTTTGCGGTTGCTAAAGGGCAGCTAATCAGAGTTAAACATAATTGCACTTTGACATCTACATATGAAACTCAAATCAAAGCCATGATATCTCGTTTAAAACAGAGAGGATACCCAAGACATACTATTGAAAGAGCCCAAAAACAAGTGGACTCTATAGACAGAGATACACTCCTTACTAACACTACCAGAAAACTTAATATTTCGGACAAAGTAACCTTTGTAACAGACTTAAGTTCTGATTACAATGCCATCTGTAATATTGTTAGGAAACATTTTAATCTCCTAGCAGCAGACACCAAGTTAGACCAATGTTTGAACAATGGTCTGCGCTGTTCCTATAGAAAATGTAAAACACTAGGGAATCTCTTAGCCCCATCCGAACTGCCACTGATAGTATCTTGGGATCTTGGTTATCTAATAAGGGTATGTATAGGTGTGGAAGAACAAGGTGCAGACCCTGTGATTTTGAAATTTTCTCAGACAGTTTTGTCTCAACAGTTAATGGTGAGAATTATTGCATTGACACTTGTTTGAATTGTACATTCACCTACATTATTTATGTAATAACCTGCATCGAACGACAAATGATGCCAATACCAGGATGAGGAACCATCTATCAACAATTAAAAAAGGAGATGCAAGTACCCCTCTAGTACAACACTTTAATAGGGTACACCATAAGAAAAATGACACGTTCAGATGGCAAATAATTGAACAAATAAGATCACCCTTGAGAGGGGGGGACAGAGCTAGGATTTTTAAGTTTTGGATTTTTAAGTTGAAGACTAGAGTCCCTACAGGCCTAAATTCAGAGTATGATCTGATCAACTATTGGAAATAGTTGAGGCCCAAATGCTTCTCTCTCTCCCAGAATTATTAATCTTCACCTTTTTCTGTACCTCTAAACATGTGTATATATACTTATGTATGTGAGCACACCCTTATCCATCTCTTGATGCTCTGATCAGACAATGTTGCAACATAATTACTCTATAAGAATGGGGACTTTGATACTATTTTATCAAACGTCCATGTGGGAATACGGTCCTGGTAATATACAAATACAGAGTACACACCTAAATATACACTTATATATGCACTTTTATTGGGTTAAGGCTTGTTTACATCTGTAAATAAATGGAGACTAATGTCTCCGCCTATAAATATACAATACAAACGTCTGTGTGGGACTATGATTCCGGTATTTCACAATCCCAGGATATATATATATATATATATATATATATATATATACCTTACTTAGGTTAAGGCTCTTTTAAATTTGTAAGCGAATGGAGATTAAGGGCTCAGCCTTATATATACTATATATATAATTAATTACTTGTGTTTTTCATTACTGATATATTAACCATCTAATACATATTTTTATAGGTCCATCTTATATACATGTCCCTCGAATTATCTCTATATGTAGTATAGTAAATTATAAGGTTTTTGTTTATCTTTCAACTGTATATTCCTTTATATATTGTGAGTTTACTGTGGGGACAAAGATCCTTTAACACAGTTTACCTTATTTCTTTCCTATGTATATATTACTGTTTCACATATACTTTACTATACAGTAACTAGCATATTTGAGTATATTGCATTTTATAGTATGCTGCTACAAAATCGAATACTACACACCCCTTTAGTTAAGGGAACTGATTGGATTAGGATTTGTCCAATGGTTGCTGAGTATTGCTTTTAAATACTGTTCTTGCAGGTGTATTGAATAGCTATGATTACGGCCGCAGGCCAAAACATATCAGCTATTCATTACTCACTGCTGTGTGTGTTGTGAACTACTATCTGCTTTGGACCTCCTGTGGTCTTTTTACCATTGTTTGGCGAAAATAAAGAACCTTTTATTTTTATAATTCTAGCCTACAATACTAATTTTTCCTCTGCAAGTATCTTTTGACCAGGAATCGTTTGGCTGGCAGAGCTCCCATACAATTTCTCTGTGGCCCAAGAAGTACCGGTTGTGATGAACCCGATTGGCTGAATAAGGCACCAGGTGACTAGACACACCCCTGTTCTTGGACAACGAAGTTCCGGGCCGTGTTATACTACAGAGGAGTGGAGACAAGTGTTGATGTGGTAGATCTAAGGGTGCGTCATTTCCCATGAACTTACCCACCCCCCTGAGGCAACAGGATCACGGCTTAGCCACACGGTAACAGAGGTATACAGACGCATCTGGGTGGTGGTGAGTTGATACAGCTAAAAGCTGTCATATTTATGTTGTTTCTATTTTATATATCACTCCCACACCAAATATAATAACCGTTACTGTGGCTTATGAAGGTTATGAAGATTACCTCTATCTGCTTACAACTTATTGGGGTTTTTGTCTAGTCTGAATTGTTTTACGAAACATCCTGATGCAGCATTGAAAGAGAAAAAGAAGCATTTAGTGATATACATATATCCACTGCTGTTTATCAACGTATTTCTTGCAGGAACTGGTTACCCTATTCATACATATATATGTATATGCCTCTCTAAGGAACTGTTGTTAGTGGTGTATTGACTCGCTCAATTATTGGTATAGCCACCAGTGATTTTCTCTTTCTATCCTTTATATATATATATATATATATATATATATATATATATATATATATAAATAAAATAACTCATTGTGTAAACCATTTACAGAAGACTTGCTTTAAACCCAGAGACTCTCTGACTACACTATAGATTTGTAAATGGTTTAAACAATGAGTTATTTTGGATTTAGTGGAGGATTTTAAACTCACTTTTCGCCTCCCCATAATTTTAATTGTTGTTTTATATATATATATATATATATATATATATATATATACACTATGCAAAAAGAGTAAGGCACTCA
Source organism: Bombina bombina (assembly GCF_027579735.1). Lineage (NCBI taxonomy): Eukaryota > Metazoa > Chordata > Amphibia > Anura > Bombinatoridae > Bombina > Bombina bombina. Next base: position 150,072,643 of record NC_069505.1, read on the forward strand.
CCGGGTCTTTTTTATATCAATTCCTTTAATGTAGTGACGTTTCGGGTTTTATCCCGTTTTCAAACCAGCAACAAACATACCTACAGTACTCACCAAACTTATATACAGACCCATTATCTGCCCCCACCGCTACTCATGTGCAAACCGGAACCCACCGCAATCACGTGGTCAATCACCACATCCGGTATTGCCATGGGAACCGGACGCCACATTGTAGCCAATAGTGCTCTAAAAACAAAAACTTTAAAAACAAGGAGATGGACAAATTCATATGTATATATACAATCCCAACAGTATATCAGTAAATAGCAGCTAGATTGATTAGTCTTAACCACTAGCGATGTCGGGCTATCCACAATGTAAGCAAAACGCCTTGTCTCGAGCTCAACCAATCACATGCAAGTGTTGAGCCAGCGCCCACAACTATGTCAATCACTGTGAAACAGGCCGATCATCGCTAGTGTAGAGATTATTGCTGCCGTAGTTTATCTAAGCATACCAAACAATTGACCTATAATACAGATGAGGCTATAATATTATTAAGCACTCTTATCCCTCAAAACACGCCTATTGTTCGCTAACTAGCGGAGACATTGAGTAAGAAGGTACAGCCAAGAAAACAAATCCTAATACTGATATTAAACATCTAATGCAGCACTCAAATTCCCATTATGATGTGCTACATGATGTTAATATATCAACCTTATTAACAGCGCATCCAGGTCCCAAACAGAACAAACACCTTCATGTTAGTAAACCACATCTGATGCTAAATTAAAACCAGTGCAAACCAAATAGGTGTTACCTAAACTTAAAGAATCAAAACATTGTTAAACACACTTATCATGAAGTAAGAAAAGGGTCATATACAAACTGGCAGTTCAAACAATAACCATGTTGTTCAGCACACAATCTCTAAGTAAACCTATACTGCATAGAAATGGCTGCATATCCCAATATAAAGGTAGTCATATTTAGTATATTAAAACCCATATAGTTAGATATTATTGGGTAAAACACTAGTAAGTATTTCAATAGTACAAAAATTCAATAGAACAGATATATACAGTAAACAAATGTACCATTCAGTAATACAAGTTCAAAAACAGGTATTAACTTAATAAGAACATACTGCAGCCTACAGCCAAATAGGATGAGTCCATGTGTATTAAAGCATAGTCTCATGTGTAAATACTACTGCTGCCTTGAAATGATGAATCAAAACACTCTCATCATTAAAGATCATTATATACAATGGATCATGGACTCTCATAGAAAGCAGTGACAGTCTAAGTGGACGTTGAGACCCTGTGGTGCCATAGTGCCCAGTTCATATATCCACCTTGATTCTCGTTGTAACAACATTTTAGCACGGTCACCACCTCGAGCAGGCTTGGGTATATGGTCGATAATAATATACTTCAAATCCGATACTTTATGATTAGCCTGCAAAAAATGATTGCTTGATTTTTCCAAAGTTTTTAATGTGGATGATTGTTACATTTTGCAAATTGCATTATATTTGTTTTTCTTTTTTAACAACCAGCGTATAGTGGATACATTATTATTATATATTCTTTAAAAGAATTTTATATTGTTTAAATTATTTTAGGCACAGGTAGTCAAGCGCAATATTATTTTTTCTTTTAGTTTTTGATTTTTCCATGAGCTCATTTATACTTGTCCCTCATTGGCTAGTGCGAAGGACATTACATAAACAACAAATAATTTTTAAAAGGATTGATTATGCATAGTAAAACAACTTACGAGTGATTACGAGTAGCGTGTGCAAAAATGTTAGCCTGTGACATTTTTGGCTGATTCACTAAAATGTCTGTGATATTTCATATAGAGTGTTGTCAAAGCCTGAAAATGTTGTAAAGGTGTCACGTGAGAGAGGATGGTCTAGTATGTTGCGCTCTTTGTAAATGATGACAGAATAAACACACACTCACTCTCATACACACTCTCTGAGACACACACACACACACACATTCTCACATACACAAACTATCTTACACATACTCACACACATTCTCACAAACACAAACTCACTCACACACACTCACAGTCTCAAATACACACACTCTCTCATACACACTCTCTGAGACACACACTCACACACATTCTCACATACACAAACTCTCTCACACATACTCACACACATTCTCACAAACACAAACTCTCTCACACACACTCACAATCTCAAACACACACTCTCTGAGACACACACTCACACACATTCTCACATACACAAACTCTCTCACACATACTCACACACATTCTCACAAACACAAATTCTCTCACACACACTCACAGTCTCAAACACACACTCTCTGAGACACACACTCACACACATTCTCACATACACAAACTCTCTCACACATACTCACACACATTCTCACAAACACAAATTCTCTCACACACACTCACAGTCTCAAACACACCAAAAACACTTTCTCACACAACTCACTCTCTCTATCTCACAAACACACTCACACATATAACTCAACCCATAAGAATGGGTAAAAAGAAATGCCTTTAGACACAAATATGACATGAAGTTCAATAAAGTGGATAAAAGAAGTGAGCGCCTATTGGGCAGAGGTGGGAGTGTATGGTGTTACAATTTTATTTTATACAATGGTATATATCACAAACAAGATTTAAAACGAAATTAAAACATATTGAAAATCATGGATCCATAAATACATATAATAAATTCAAAGGTTATGTAGTAAATATAAACGTCATATGCAAATACATACAAATAAAAATATATTAACAAATAATTTAAAACCACGACATATTGAAAAAAGTGGTTAAATGCTGTTTCTTGAAGTAAGTGTCCCAGATAAGGATGTATACAAACAGTCCAGTTAGAAAATCTCAATATATAGTATAGTCCCAATAATAAGTCTGTTATATATATCCAAAATAGTGAATGCGTTGATGTGTCCAAATAAATAGACTTTAGTGAAAGAGATGCTCTTTAGTTGTTTCGTGTTAAAAAGCCATATAAAAAATGTGATCTCCAATAGTCCAAAGTGACAAATGCAAATATTCAAAAAAGCAAAAATTCAAAATCCAAACTGTAAATAAAAGATAAAAAGAAAAATAGAAAAAATCAGATATAAATTTGATCAAAATGTGTTAAGTGATAAAAAAAAAAGTGGAGGTAATTGGTTAGAGATAGCTTGTATTTTAAAATCCCATTGTTTGTTGTGGTATATCTAAAAAATCCTGTGAAAAAAGGGGAAAGAAAACAATACTGTAGAACATCTGAAAACTCCTTATTAAGGGTATCAGTAATTATCTCACCAGTTAGATGTCGATGCGTTTCGGCCTGATAACAGGCCTTTTTCAAGACAGTCTTGAATTACATCTAAAGAGTCCTATCAAAATAAAAAAGACCCCCCAAAATAAAAAAATAAAAAACCCTAGCCTACACTAAACTACCAATGGCCCTTAAAAGGACCTTTTGCGGGGCATTGCCCCAAAGAAATCAGCTCTTTTACCTGTAAAAATAAAATACAAACACCCCCCCAACAGTAAAACCCACCACCCACACAACCAGCCCCCCAAACAAAACCCTATCTAAAAAAACCTAAGCTCCCCATTGCCCAGAAAAGGGCATTTGTATGGCATTGCCCTTAAAAGGGCATTTAGCTCTTTTACTGCCCAAAGTCCCTAACCTAAAATTAAAACCCACCCAATAAACCCTTAAAAAAACCTTACACTAACCACAGATGATCCACTTACAGTTTTCGAAGACCGGACATCCATCCTCATCCAAGCTGCAGAAGTCCTCAGCGAAGCCGGCAGAAGTCTTCATCCAAGCGGGCCAAAGTCTTCATCCAAGCGGGCAGAAGTATTCATCCAGACGGCATTTTCTATCTTCATCCATCCGGCGCGGAGCGGCTCCATCTTAAAAACATCCGGCGTGGAGCATCCTCTTCTTCCGATGGTCAACAACAAATAAAGTTTCCCTTTAAGGTACGTCATCCAAGATGGTGTCCCTTACATTATAATTGGCTGATAGAATTATATCAGCCAATAGGAATTAAAGGGGAAAAAATCCTATTGGCTGTTGCAATCAGCCAATAGGATTGAGCTTTCATCCTATTGGCTGATCCAATCAGCCTATAGGATTGAGATTGCATTCTATTGGCTATTCCAATCAGGATTTTTTCCACTTTAATTCCTATTGGCTGATAGAATTCTATCAGCCAATCGGAATGTAAGGGACGCCATCTTGGATGACGTACCTTAAAGGGAAACTTCATTCGTCAGAAGAGGATGCTCCGCGCCGGATGTCTTGAATATGGAGCTGCTGCGGGTCGGATGGCTGTTCCAATCAGCCAATAGAATGCGAGCTCAATCCTATTGGCTGATTGGATCAGACAATAGGATTGAAGTTCAATCCTATTGGCTGATTGCATCAGACAATAGGATTTTATCAACCTTAATTCCGATTGGCTGATAGAATTATCCAATCAGCCAATAGAATTCGAGCTCAATCCTATTGGCTGATAGGGTCAGCCAATAGGATTGAAGTTCAATCCTACTGACTGATCCCATCAGTCAATAGGATTTTTTCAACCTTAATTCCGATTGGCTGATAGAATTCTATCAGCCAATCGGAATGTAAGGGATACCATCAATTAAAGGAACCTTCATTCGTCGGGTAGTCATCGGAAGAAGAGGATGCTCCATGCCGGATGTCTTGAAGATGGATCTGCTCTGCGCCGGATGGATGAAGATAGAAGATGCCATCTGGATGAAGAATTCTGACCGTCTGGAGGACCATCTCTCCCGGCTTGGATGAAAACTTCTCCCGGCTTCATTGAGGACTTCTTGCCACTTCGCTGAGGACTTCCCCCGCCTTCGTTGAGGATGGATGTCGGCTCCTCAAAACTGTAAGTGGATCTTCAGGGGTTAGTGTTAGGTTTTTTTAAGGGTTTATTGGGTGGGTTTTATTTTTAGGTTAGAGCTTTGGGCTGCAATAGAGCTAAATGCCCTTTTAAGGGCAATGCCCATACAAATGCCCTTATCAGGGCAATGGGGAGCTTTTTTTTTTAGTTAGGGTTTTATTTGGAGGGTTTGGTTGTTTGGGTGGTGGGTTTTACTGTTAGGGGGGGGTTGTATTTTTTTTACAGGTAAAAGAGCTTATTTCTTTGGGGCAATGCCCCACAAAAGACCCTTTTAAGGGCTATTGGTAGTTTAGTTTAGGCTAGGTTTTTTTTTATTTTGGGGGGGGCTTTTTATTTTGATAGGGCTATTAGATTAGGTGTAATTATTTTAAATATCTTGTAATTTGTTTTTTATTTTGTGTAATTTAGTGGGTTTTTTTTGTAATTTGGGTAATTGTATTTAATTTAGGTAATTGTATTTAATTTAGGTAATTTATTTAATTGTAGTGTAAGGTTAGGTGTTAGTGTAAGGCAGGTTAAGTTTTATTTTATAGGTAAATTTGTATTTATTTTAGCTAGGTAATTATTAAATAGTTAATAACTATTTAGTAACTATTCTACCTAGTTAAAATAAATTCAAACTTTCCTGTAAAATAAAAATAAAACCTAAGCTAGCTACAATGTAACTATTAGTTATATTGTAGCTAGCTTAGAGTTTATTTTATAGGTAAGTATTTAGTTTTAAATAGGTATTATTTAGTTATTAATAGTAGGTTTTATTTAGATTTAATTTAATTATATTTAAGTTAGGGGGAGTTAGGGTTAGGGGTTAATAACTTTAGTATAGTGGCGGCAATGTTAGGGGTGGCAGATTAGGGGTTAATAAATGTAGGTAGGTGGCGGCAATGTTAGGGATGGCAGATTAGGGGTTAATACTGTTTAACTAATGTTTGTGATGTGGGAGTATGGCGGTTTAGGGGTTAATATGTTTATTATAGAGGCGGCGATGTCCGGAGCGGCAGAATAGGGGTTAATAATTTTATTATAGTGTTTGCGATGCGGGAGGGCCTCAGTTTAGGGGTTAATAGATAGTTTATGGGTGTAAGTGTAATTTTTAGCACTTTATCTATGAGTTTTATGCTACAGCTTTGTAGTGTAAAACTCATATCTACTGACTTTAGAATGCGTTACGAATCTTGACGGGATAGGGTGTACCGCTCACTTTTTGGCCTCCCAGGAAAAGCTTGTAATATCGGCGCTATGGAAGTCCCATTGAAAAAAGACTTTACGCAATTTGCGTAAGTTGATTTGCGGTAAGGCCAAAAAAGTGTGCGGTGCCCCTAAACCTGCAAGACTCGTAATAGCAGCAGTAGTGAAAAAGCAGCAGTATAACCTGATAACGCTGCTTTTTCACTATAACCCAAAACTCATAATCTAGTTGTTTATATATATATATATTAAAGTGAACAACATTAAAGTGCAAACGCCAGCTTACCTAAATAATTCACAACAAGTACAAGAGTACAAGCTGTATTTATTTTTTAGCTCTCTATATGCATACCATATTGAACAACATATCCTCATTGTGATAACATTACAGTGAATAACATATACAAATGCTAACTCACAATATATAGAGTTTAACTCTTAGCACTCTTGCAGTGAATAATATATCTAAACCGTAGCAACTCAAATTAACACTATCTGTATTCAACTAAGGTCAGATCTGAATCTTTGTCCTAGTATTACTATGGTACTGTGATAATACTGTTGGCAACATAAATATTGTATGCTACATAATATTTTTTACTTCTTACCTCATAATAAGGGGTTGAATAAATAACTTGATGATACTTAGCATTTGATACTCTGTGAATGCCCCACCTTTAGTGATGTCACAAACCTAAAATTTTGCGTTCACGAACGGCGAACGCAAACTTCTGCAACTGTTCGCGAACGGGCGATCCGGGCGAACCGCCATAGACTTCAATAGGCAGGGGAATTTTGAAACCCACAGGGACTCTTTCTGGCCACAATAGTGATGGAAAAGTTGTTTCAAGGGTACTAACACCTGGGCTGTGGCATGCCGGAGGGGGATCCATGGCAAAACTCCCATGGAAAATTACATAGTTGATGCAGAGTCTGGTTTTAATCCATAAAGGGCATAAATCCCCTAACATTCCTAAATTGTTTGAAATAACGTGCTTTAAAACATCAGGTATGATGTTGTATTGATCAGGTAGTGTAAAGGTTACGCCCGCTTCACAGTGACAGACCAAACTCCCCATTTAAAGGGACAGTCTACACCAGAATTTTTATTGTTTTAAAAGATAGATAAACCCTTTATTATTATTAGTGTGAAGGAAACTCACTGCTATTATTTAACACAGTCAAAAAAGTGTTGTTTTTTTTAAATCTACACTACTGTTACACCAGATATGAGTTGCACTGGGGTGACACTGTGCCCTGGCAGGCAGGCACTGAAACGCACACGTGTGAAGGAAACTGACTGCTATTATTTAACACAGTCAAAAAAGTGTTGTTTTTTTTAAATCTACACTACTGTTACACCAGATATGAGTGGTGGCACTGGGCAAGTGGGTACAGTATACGCTGTGAGCCTGACACACACGCTGGCAGGCAGGCAACTGCAATTAGATTACACAGGAAAAAAAAAAAAGCAGACTGATGTTCTAGCCCTAAAAATGGCTTTTTGGGGTGCTGTCCTTACAGCAGAGATCAGATGAGTCCTTCAGGACTGTAGTGGACACTGAATACACTAGCCTAGCTATCGATTTCCCTATTAAATCAGCAGCAGCTACACTGTCCCTCCTCTCACTAAGAATGCAACTTCCAAATGAATCTAAAATGGATGCTGTCCAGGAGGTAGGAGGGTCTGGGAGGGAGGGTCTGCTGCTGATTGGCTGGAATGTGTCTTCTGACTGTGAGGTACAGGGTCAAAGTATTACTCAATGATGACGAATAGGGGGCGGATCGAACATCGCATATGTTCGCCCGCCGCGGCGAACGCGAACAAGCTATGTTCGCCGGCGAACTATTCGCGACATCACTACCCACCTTATATCACACGATATTTATATTCAAGTAAACAATATTCATTTGGGTTTTATTCACCTCACCAGCCTTAATTTACACTGTTTATATCCTAACATGGGTATTTACATACTGATTTAATTCATGCAACAAGTGGCGTAGTGTTTTTAACTTTTTTGTAGGGCAGCATACTCCAGTTCTTTTTGCTGTCTATTCTCTTTAATAGGCACAACGAATAAAAGTTATATTTTGTTTATTTTCATATACCTCTTGCTTGAACTTCACGTCATATTTGTGTCTAAAGGCTTTTCTTTTTACCCATTCTTATGGGTTGTGTTGTTTAATACTTTGTCATTATGCCTGAACACAGCTACCTGTTTTGACCCACACACTTACCTATATTTATGCATGGTCTACAGTTAGATAAAATAAATTACTCATGTTCACTATATTGAATCTCTGTAATCTCCAAAAACAAATCACACATATAACTATCTGATGCTCTCTCACACACGCTTTCTCTCTCTCACATACACATACACACTCACTCTCTCTTTCACACATATAACTATTTCACGCTCTCTCACACTCTATTTCTCTCACACACTCTCTCACACATACAACTACTGTATTTCAGGCTCTCTCACATTCTCTCTCTCTCTCTCTCTCTATTTCTCACTCTCTCTCTCACATTTTCTCTCTCTCTCTCTCTCTCTATTTCTCACTCTCACACACACAATACACATACTCTCCACACACACACTCAGACATATTTGCAAACAAGTTACAAACACCTCAAACTTATTAGTTGTACATAAAACCTGAATATGCATTTTTTATGTAAAACATAGTAGAACAATCATCAGTTGTTGGAAAGGAAGTATATGGCCATAATATGGCGCTCTTTAGAATTAGTGTGACTGCTGCATTTGTTATATGGCATGCTGAGCAGAGAACAATGCTGGTCTTTTTCAAAAATTGAAAACATATCTTTGAGATTTTATCAGCAGGCAAAAACTGTTGATATGTGCCTTTAAACCATAGCTTCAACTTCTATTCAGGATTGGTGTTGGTATAAGAAAAAGGGGACTAGTTGAAATGGAATTAGATCAAAGTTGTAGGTTTCTAAGGTCAAGCAAATGCTGCCTTGTAGGTACACAGGGGCTATGTGATTACAGTGATTTGTAGCAAGGTTTTTTGAGGGAGAGTGGGGTGGGTTATATTAATTCAAACTTAAGGGATAAATCAAATTTATTATTTATATATCGTGACCCTTAAAGGGACATGAAACCCAAATTTTTTCTTTCATGATTTAGAAAGAGCATACAATTAAAAACAACTTTCTAATTTACTTCTATTATCTAATTTGCTTCATTCTCTTGATATTCTTTGCTGAAAAGCATATCTAGATATGCTTAGTAGCTGCTGATTGGTAGCTGCACATAGATGCCTCCTGTGATTGGTTCACTGTGTGCATTGCTATTTCTTCATTAAAGTATATCTAAAGAATGAAGCAAATTAGGTAATAGAAGTAAATTGGAATGTTTTTTAAAATTGTATTCTCTACCTTAATCATGAAAGAAAATGTTTGGGTATAGTGTCCCTTTAAGTTCCAGAACCATTAACAGTAATATACATCAAAATGTACAGTGAGATGCAAAAAAGAGAGATTTTGCAGCGCAAAGAGAGAGACTGTTGGTTACTGGACTTCGTTAAATACTAAAACCCACTATCAGAGTAAGCAAAAAATAAGTGTGATCAAAATTCAATACTTTGAAATACAATTGACAAATTCATTCACACAAAATAACTTTATTGGAAAAAATAATTAAAGTAATAGTCCGGCTGGACTAGTACTCACGCACACTCACACACATACGGTTTAAAACTTGCTGGAACTCAGACTATGTAATTTGATCTGAATTGCACCTCATAAAATATACATCACTTCTTAATAGGAGGTATTGGAGTATTTGTATATATATAAATAATCAACTCCTGTAGGTAAGTGAGTATGTTATTAGTAGTGGTAGTAGGGTGTACCTAATAAGTACTTATACAAAAAAGCACCACAATAATATGAATAGTATCCGATTAAATTTCCGGTTTGTGTGCTGAGAAGTAAAAAGTCTATAGTACACTCAATATGTATATGTTAGTCAAACAGTCAAAAGTAAAGCTGGTGGTTTACTGTGTTCCTAAATTTTAATCATTGCAAGTGTTGCAAAATATGTTAAACTGATATTAATGGGCCCCGGTCACATCACAGTCATTGGTGATTTTAAAGTACGGTATATACCTTTAAATTAATTAAAGATTCAAATGCACTCTATATGCATAATGCACATATCTATCATTAAGTGTAATATTAATATATGACTAATACAACCCATTATTAACTTTGCTTTGAGACAGAGATAGAAATCAGATTTTCAATTCAACCTTGCTGAATACAGATATACCAGCAGGTAACCCACGAATGGAAAAATATGCTGAGCTTAGCTAGAAAAGGTCTCTTCTATAGCGGAGGCCTGTTTAAACATTAGCTGTCTTTGGAGCTTATAGTTCAACCGCACTAAGTGTCAATATACCAGCAGATTACCCACCAATGGAACGATATGCTGAGCTGAACTAAAAAAGGTCTCTTCTATAGCGGAGGCCTGTTTAATCATTTAACTGTCACTGGAGCTATAGTTCAACCTTGCTAAGTATAAATATGCCCACAGGTTACCCACGTATAGAAAAATATGCTGAGCTGAACTGAAAAAAGGTCTCTTCTATAGCGGAGGCCTGTTTAACCATTAATTAGTACTGTATATAATTCTGAGCACAGATTACCCACGATCGACAAGAAGTCTGCTAATCTTAGACTGAAAAAGGTCTCTTCTATAGCGGAGGCCTTGTTTTTAATATTAACTGCCACTATCTGTAAGCGTAATCACTATGGTGCAATTAGGTATTGAGGCTGAGTCAGCTATTAAAATCGAGGTTCCATAACCTCGTGCAGGTGCCCCTGACGCGCGTTTCACATAACGCTTCTTCAGAGGGGTACGCGCCGGCCGGACAGAGCGAGATATAAGACGATCTTTATCCCGCCCCTGTTTAGCGATTGGTTCATTGCGATAAGACTCAAAACAGTTTGATTGGTTCACATCCAATCATAACAATGACTGGCATTGATTAGATCCAATTGGATCATGAGCTAGCTGTAACATAGGACTTCAATGGAAAATAGGATTCAATGTGTCAATTCAGTCGTGCATCAGCCAATTAATATACTGAAACAAGAAATACAGACTGTATCACAGTGTTACATTGCTTATAGTAACATTCATTCTATTGTTTATAGTAGTATTCATTGAATTGTTGTTATGTTAGCATAGATGGTCTTGCACGCAAAAAGCGGAGGATGTAGACACAGTTTTCAGTGAATATAATATAGTGACAGTATGTGAAAATGGCATTGAGATGCCATAATCTGATTTAAAGTGATAAATCAGTGAACACTGATGCAAATTTACAGTGAGTGAACGCTCAATAATAACATAAAGTATAAATTATGATATGTTTTAGAAAGAAGAATTTTTCTTTATATTTTAAACAAAAAATGTTAGGTGAGGAATAAGAATAAATATAGAAATTATTAAGTGAAAAATCAAAAATATTTTTGATATGTGAGGATGCAAAAAGATTGAAAATAAATAAGCTGGGGAATCAACTTCAGTGAGATGTAAAAGTGGTGCTGATAATACACAATAAATAGTGTTGAAAAGTAACTCAAATATATTAAAAGTGCTTATGAACATAAAAACCTGGTATATAAATGGAAAACTGTATATACTGAAATATTCCTCATGGGACAGTTTGTTAATGTATGAGCTAACCATCCATAGAAACACAAAAAATAAAAAAAAAATAAAAGATAATAGAAAATGTTTCTATAAGTACACATTATAGTTGTTGAATTCATTTAGGCCATTGGGGTATACTGTGTTAAGAAGATGTATCCAACGACATTCTGCTTTTAGTAATGAGTCTTCAAGACTACCCCCTCTAATGCCTAAAGAGATTTTTTGAAGAACAGAAAATTTAAAATGGTTCTGTTGACTTTTATGTTTTATTAAGAAATGTTTTGCAACACTAGTGATCTTTTTTCCATTTTGTTGGTCTTTTTCTGCATTTTTGATGTTATTTTTGTGTTCTAGTATTCTGACTCTTGCTTCTCTAGTGGTCATGCCTACATAGGCTTTGTCACATTCACAGTAGATGACATAGATGACACCTGAGGATCTGCAATTGAAACGATGTTTCAATTTATGAGTTTGACCATATTTGTCTTTAATATCTTTTATTTTCTTCACACAAGAACACACTGAGCAGGTTCCACAGGGGTACATCCCTGGATCAGTATCACTTTTCTTGGGAATATGTAGGTAATGACTCTGTACGAAATGATCTTTCAAGTTTCTCGGTCTCCTGTATCCAATTTTCACATTGTCACCTATTAAATCCTTGAGCTCAGGATCACTTTTCAGAATATGCCAGTTTTCATTGAATATTTTTCTGACACTCTGCATCTGGGGATTATAGGTGGTAATTAGTCTTGGAATGATGGTGGAATTGTCTTTAACTTTTGGGCACAATAGTGAGTCTCTAGAGGTTTTCAGTGCTTTGTATTTAGCCTGTTTTATGGCTCTATTGCTGTACCCTCGTTGTGAAAGCCTAATAGTCAAAAGTTTGCTTTCTTGTTCATAAATTGAGACATTGGAGCAATTTCTTCTCAATCGTAAGAATTCGCCATATGGTATGGCTTTTAAAGTACTGCCTGGATGTCCACTTGTCTTATGTAACAAAGAATTTGTGGATGTCTCTTTCCTGAACACTTTAGTTGTAATGGTACCTTCCGTACTTTTAATGATTGTAAGATCTAAGAAGTCAATTTGATGTAAATCTGCTTGATATGTTAGCTTGATGTTCAAATTGTTAACATTCAGCACTGATAGAAATTCATCAAGATATTCACGTGTGCCTTCCCAGATGAATAGTACATCATCAATGTACCTTATCCATAGTGGCACATGATTAGTGAATCTTTCCATGCCCTCCGAAAAAACAATTTTTTGTTCCCAGAATCCTAGGAAGAGGTTGGCATATGTAGAGGCACACGAAGTGCCCATTGCCGTGCCTTGTGTTTGCAGGAAGAAACTATCTTTAAATGTGAAGATATTGTGGGTCAGTACATATTTTAAGAGAACTAAAATAAACTCATTGTGTTCTTTGTTTTCAAATTCATTGGTGGGTAGGAAATATTTGACTGCCTGTATTCCATCATTGTGTCTTATGCTGGTGTATAAAGACTCAACATCTGCTGTGATAAGCCAGGTATCATGATTTAAATGAATATTTTGTAACATTTTCAGAACCTCCATAGTATCACGGACATATGAGGGCATCATGGTAAGATATTCCCTTAACCTCTGATCTATATATTTACTAGCAGCCTCAGTTAGATTATTATTTCCTGATACTATGGGTCTGCCTGGGGCTTTGGACAGGTCCTTGTGGACCTTGGGTAAGAAATATATAGTAGCAAGAGTTGGTTTTTTTTTGTGTCAGGAAGTTTTTCTCAGTTTTAGTAATAGTCCCATTTTTCCACACTTTTAAAATGAGTTTATTATATTGTTCCAAATACTCAGATTGAGGATTAAACAAAAGTTTTTTGTAGCAATCTTGGTTGGACAATTGTCGCATGGCTTCCTCAACATAATCGTTTTTAGGCCATATAACTATGTTTCCGCCCTTGTCTGACGGCTTAATCACTACGTCAGTCCATGTTCTTATATAACTCAAAGCCTGTTTCTCAGAATGGGTAAGGTTATTATTGACATTATAGATAGGTAGTGTTTCTATCTTGTTGCATACTATCTGGGAAAAAACATTAATTTGTGGTGAGATAGATACTGGAGGAGTATATGTAGATTTTGCTCTCAGACCTTTTTTCCAAAGGTTTTTCTGAATTTCTGTATCAGAATCACTTAGTAGCTCTTCTAAGTCTTGTAAAGAGTCTAAATCCTCTTTTGACAATGTGGGATCATTTTTATTTGAATACATTTTATTTAACAACAGTTTGCGTGAAAATAAATGAGTATCTTTAATTAGTTCGAATTTGTTTAGAGAATTCGTAGGGCAGAAAGTTAACCCCTTGGACAGAACACTTTCATGGTCAGTGTTTAAAATGTGTTCACTAAGATTAATAATTCTCATGAGTTGGTCCTGATCATGGTGAATGGACTCATTTCTCTCTTCCTCTCTGATTGCCTCTGTGGGCCTGTGTTTTTCCTTTTGTTCCCCCTTGAGGTTTTGTTGGTTGTTGACGTGTTTAATATCTGTTGCTGCCGTTGGCTTAATGCTAAAAAAGATACCTCTTTATTGGAATTTGATGTAGATGGTAAACTAGTTGTTTGTGTTGTTATTAATGGAGTATCTCTTGTCATAGGCTCCAAATCATCTTTGTTGCTCTCATTATCAGATATATCAGTTTCAGTGTCTGTACCACTATTGTTCTCTCTTTGAGTTCTATTATGCCTATATCTGTTAGATGTTTGGTATCTCCATTTATAAACTCTCTGTTGCTGAAAGTCATCAATGTCCCTTTGTAATTTTTGTTTTTTGGACTGAATTACTTCATTCTCAAGTTTGTCTAGTTCTTTCTGATAAGTCTGATATGTTTCAATGAAATCAAATTTCTCTTCAAATTTCTTTAAGAGCTCATTTTGTTCCTTAATCTCAGCATCTAATTTGTTTAATTCCAGAGTGTCATGTTTTATTAATATTTTTATTAATTTCAGTGAGCATTCTGTCAAAGTGCCTTCCCATTCTTTGATTAGGCTTTCATTGTTTAGAGTGAAAGCTGGAAACATTTTAATTCTTAATCCTCTTGGTATTATGCCTTTTTCTATATACTTCTCAAAGAAGTGCCAGTTCCACCATCGTTTAGTTTGTTTATACAGTGTTTGATGTAAACTGCATAGTGTATTATTTAGTTCATCTTTGGTTATTAGAGTCTCATCAATGTTAGTTTTGTCAAATAATAGATTCAGTTCTTTTAATCTTTTCTGTTGTCTAAGTAATAAATCTTGTTGTAAGTTCATTATAGTAATAGTTTAGTAGATTCCCTCAAGAGAAAACTAGGATTAACCTAGTAAAGTACAGTGATTTGTAGGAAGGTTTTTTGAGGGAGAGTGGGGTGGGTTATATTAATTCAAACTTAAGGGATAAATCAAATGTATTATTTATATATCGTGACCCTTAAGTTCCAGAACCATTAACAGTAATATACATCAAAATGTACAGTGAGATGCAAAAAAGAGAGATTTTGCAGCGCAAATAGAGAGACTGTTGGTTACTGGACTTCGTTAAATACTAAAACCCACTATCAGAGTAAGCAAAAAATAAGTGTGATCAAAATTCAATACTTTGAAATACAATTGACAACTTCATTCACACAAAATAACTTTATTGGAAAAAATAATTAAAGTAATAGTCCGGCTGGACTAGTACTCACGCACACTCACACACATACGGTTTAAAACTTGCTGGAACTCAGACTATGTAATTTGATCTGAATTGCACCTCATAAAATATACATCACTTCTTAACAGGAGGTATTGGAGTATTTGTATATATATAAATAATCAACTCCTGTAGGTAAGTGAGTATGTTATTAGTAGTGGTAGTAGGGTGTACCTAATAAGTACTTATACAAAAAAGCACCACAATAAAATGAATAGTATCCGATTAAATTTCCGGTTTGTGTGCTGAGAAGTAAAAAGTCTATAGTACACTCAATATGTATATGTTAGTCAAACAGTCAAAAGTAAAGCTGGTGGTTTACTGTGTTCCTAAATTTTAATCATTGCAAGTGTTGCAAAATATGTTAAACTGATATTAAAGGGCCCCGGTCACATCACAGTCATTGGTGATTTTAAAGTACGGTATATACCTTTAAATTAATTAAAGATTCAAATGCACTCTATATGCATAATGCACATATCTATCATTAAGTGTAATATTAATGTATGACTAATACAACCAATTATTAACTTTGCTTTGAGACAGAGATAGAAATCAGATTTTCAATTCAACCTTGCTGAATACAGATATACCAGCAGGTAACCCACAAATGGAAAAATATGCTGAGCTTAGCTAGAAAAGGTCTCTTCTATAGCGGAGGCCTGTTTAAACATTAGCTGTCTTTGGAGCTTATAGTTCAACCGCACTAAGTGTCAATATACCAGCAGATTACCCACCAATGGAACGATATGCTGAGCTGAACTAAAAAAAGGTCTCTTCTATAGCGGAGGCCTGTTTAATCATTTAACTGTCACTGGAGCTATAGTTCAACCTTGCTAAGTATAAATATGCCCACAGGTTACCCACGTATAGAAAAATATGCTGAGCTGAACTGAAAAAAGGTCTCTTCTATAGCGGAGGCCTGTTTAACCATTAATTAGTACTGTATATAATTCTGAGCACAGATTACCCACGATCGACAAGAAGTCTGCTAATCTTAGACTGAAAAAGGTCTCTTCTATAGCGGAGGCCTTGTTTTTAATATTAACTGCCACTATCTGTAAGCGTAATCACTATGGTGCAATTAGGTATTGAGGCTGAGTCAGCTATTAAAATCGAGGTTCCATAACCTCGTGCAGGTGCCCCTGACGCGCGTTTCACATAACGCTTCTTCAGAGGCGTACGCGCCGGCCGGACAGAGCGGGATATAAGACGATCTTAATCCCGCCCCTGTTTAGCGATTGGTTCATTGCGATAAGACTCAAAACAGTTTGATTGGTTCACATCCAATCATAACAATGACTGGCATTGATTAGATCCAATTGGATCATGAGCTAGCTGTGACATAGGACTTCAATGGAAAATAGGATTCAATGTGTCAATTCAGTCGTGCATCAGCCAATTAATATACTGAAACAAGAAATACAGACTGTATCACAGTGTTACATTGCTTATAGTAACATTCATTCTATTGTTTATAGTAGTATTCATTGAATTGTTGTTATGTTAGCATAGATGGTCTTGCACGCAAAAAGCGGAGGATGTAGACACAGTTTTCAGTGAATATAATATAGTGACAGTATGTGAAAATGGCATTGAGATGCCATAATCTGATTTAAAGTGATAAATCAGTGAACACTGATGCAAATTTACAGTGAGTGAACGCTCAATAATAACATAAAGTATAAATTATGATATGTTTTAGAAAGAAGAAATTTTCTTTATATTTTAAACAAAAAATGTTAGGTGAGGAATAAGAATAAATATAGAAATTATTAAGTGAAAAATCAAAAATATTTTTGATATGTGAGGATGCAAAAAGATTGAAAATAAATAAGCTGGGGAATCAACTTCAGTGAGATGTAAAAGTGGTGCTGATAATACACAATAAATAGTGTTGAAAAGTAACTCAAATATATTAAAAGTGCTTATGAACATAAAAACCTGGTATATAAATGGAAAACTGTATATACTGAAATATTCCTCATCTATGCTAACATAACAACAATTCAATGAATACTACTATAAACAATAGAATGAATGTTACTATAAGCAATGTAACACTGTGATACAGTCTGTATTTCTTGTTTCAGTATATTAATTGGCTGATGCACGACTGAATTGACACATTGAATCCTATTTTCCATTGAAGTCCTATGTCACAGCTAGCTCATGATCCAATTGGATCTAATCAATGCCAGTCATTGTTATGATTGGATGTGAACCAATCAAACTGTTTTGAGTCTTATTGCAATGAACCAATCGCTAAACAGGGGCGGGATTAAGATCGTCTTATATCCCGCTCTGTCCGGCCGGCGCGTACCCCTCTGAAGAAGCGTTATGTGAAACGCGCGTCAGGGGCACCTGCACGAGGTTATGGAACCTCGATTTTAATAGCTGACTCAGCCTCAATACCTAATTGCACCATAGTGATTACGCTTACAGATAGTGGCAGTTAATATTAAAAACAAGGCCTCCGCTATAGAAGAGACCTTTTTCAGTCTAAGATTAGCAGACTTCTTGTCGATCGTGGGTAATCTGTGCTCAGAATTATATACAGTACTAATTAATGGTTAAACAGGCCTCCGCTATAGAAGAGACCTTTTTTCAGTTCAATCTTATTTCTATCTCTGTCTCAAAGCAAAGTTAATAATTGGTTGTATTAGTCATACATTAATATTACACTTAATGATAGATATGTGAATTATGCATATAGAGTGCATTTGAATCTTTAATTAATTTAAAGGTATATACCGTACTTTAAAATCACCAATGACTGTGATGTGACCGGGGCCCTTTAATATCAGTTTAACATATTTTGCAACACTTGCAATGATTAAAATTTAGGAACACAGTAAACCACCAGCTTTACTTTTGACTGTTTGACTAACATATACATATTGAGTGTACTATAGACTTTTTACTTCTCAGCACACAAACCGGAAATTTAATCGGATACTATTCATATTATTGTGGTGCTTTTTTGTATAAGTACTTATTAGGTACACCCTACTACCACTACTAATAACATACTCACTTACCTACAGGAGTTGATTATTTATATATATACAAATACTCCAATACCTCCTGTTAAGAAGTGATGTATATTTTATGAGGTGCAATTCAGATCAAATTACATAGTCTGAGTTCCAGCAAGTTTTAAACCGTATGTGTGTGAGTGTGCGTGAGTACTAGTCCAGCCGGACTATTACTTTAATTATTTTTTCCAATAAAGTTATTTTGTGTGAATGAAGTTGTCAATTGTATTTCAAAGTATTGAATTTTGATCACACTTATTTTTTGCTTACTCTGATAGTGGGTTTTAGTATTTAACGAAGTCCAGTAACCAACAGTCTCTCTCTTTGCGCTGCAAAATCTCTCTTTTTTGCATCTCACTGTACATTTTGATGTATATTACTGTTAATGGTTCTGGAACTTAAGGGTCACGATATATAAATAATAAATTTGATTTATCCCTTAAGTTTGAATTAATATAACCCACCCCACTCTCCCTCAAAAAACCTTCCTACAAATCACTGTACTTTACTAGGTTAATCCTAGTTTTCTCTTGAGGGAATCTACTAAACTATTACTATAATGAACTTACAACAAGATTTATTACTTAGACAACAGAAAAGATTAAAAGAACTGAATCTATTATTTGACAAAACTAACATTGATGAGACTCTAATAACCAAAGATGAACTAAATAATACACTATGCAGTTTACATCAAACACTGTATAAACAAACTAAACGATGGTGGAACTGGCACTTCTTTGAGAAGTATATAGAAAAAGGCATAATACCAAGAGGATTAAGAATTAAAATGTTTCCAGCTTTCACTCTAAACAATGAAAGCCTAATCAAAGAATGGGAAGGCACTTTGACAGAATGCTCACTGAAATTAATAAAAATATTAATAAAACATGACACTCTGGAATTAAACAAATTAGATGCTGAGATTAAGGAACAAAATGAGCTCTTAAAGAAATTTGAAGAGAAATTTGATTTCATTGAAACATATCAGACTTATCAGAAAGAACTAGACAAACTTGAGAATGAAGTAATTCAGTCCAAAAAACAAAAATTACAAAGGGACATTGATGACTTTCAGCAACAGAGAGTTTATAAATGGAGATACCAAACATCTAACAGATATAGGCATAATAGAACTCAAAGAGAGAACAATAGTGGTACAGACACTGAAACTGATATATCTGATAATGAGAGCAACAAAGATGATTTGGAGCCTATGACAAGAGATACTCCATTAATAACAACACAAACAACTAGTTTACCATCTACATCAAATTCCAATAAAGAGGTATCTTTTTTAGCATTAAGCCAACGGCAGCAACAGATATTAAACACGTCAACAACCAACAAAACCTCAAGGGGGAACAAAAGGAAAAACACAGGCCCACAGAGGCAATCAGAGAGGAAGAGAGAAATGAGTCCATTCACCATGATCAGGACCAACTCATGAGAATTATTAATCTTAGTGAACACATTTTAAACACTGACCATGAAAGTGTTCTGTCCAAGGGGTTAACTTTCTGCCCTACGAATTCTCTAAACAAATTCGAACTAATTAAAGATACTCATTTATTTTCACGCAAACTGTTGTTAAATAAAATGTATTCAAATAAAAATGATCCCACATTGTCAAAAGAGGATTTAGACTCTTTACAAGACTTAGAAGAGCTACTAAGTGATTCTGATACAGAAATTCAGAAAAACCTTTGGAAAAAAGGTCTGAGAGCAAAATCTACATATACTCCTCCAGTATCTATCTCACCACAAATTAATGTTTTTTCCCAGATAGTATGCAACAAGATAGAAACACTACCTATCTATAATGTCAATAATAACCTTACCCATTCTGAGAGACAGGCTCTGAGTGATATAAGAACATGGACTGACGTAGTGATTAAGCCGTCAGACAAGGGCGGAAACATAGTTATATGGCCTAAAAACGATTATGTTGAGGAAGCCATGCGACAATTGTCCAACCAAGATTGCTACAAAAAACTTTTGTTTAATCCTCAATCTGAGTATTTGGAACAATATAATAAACTCATTTTAAAAGTGTCGAAAAATGGGACTATTACTAAAACTGAGAAAAACTTCCTGACACAAAAAAACCCAACTCTTGCTACTATATATTTCTTACCCAAGGTCCACAAGGACCTGTCCAAACCCCCAGGCAGACCCATAGTATCAGGAAATAATAATCTAACTGAGGCTGCTAGTAAATATATAGATCAGAGGTTAAGGGAATATCTTACCATGATGCCCTCATATGTCCGTGATACTATGGAGGTTCTGAAAATGTTACAAAATATTCATTTAAATCATGATACCTGGCTTATCACAGCAGATGTTGAGTCTTTATACACCAGCATAAGACACAATGATGGAATACAGGCAGTCAAATATTTCCTATCCACCAATGAATTTGAAAACAAAGAACACAATGAGTTTATTTTAGTTCTCTTAAAATATGTACTGACCCACAATATCTTCACATTTAAAGATAGTTTCTTCCTGCAAACACAAGGCACGGCAATGGGCACTTCGTGTGCCCCTACATATGCCAACCTCTTCCTAGGATTCTGGGAACAAAAAATTGTTTTTTCGGAGGGCATGGAAAGATTCACTAATCATGTGCCACTATGGATAAGGTACATTGATGATGTACTATTCATCTGGGAAGGCACACGTGAATATCTTGATGCATTTCTATCAGTGCTGAATGTTAACAATTTGAACATCAAGCTAACATATCAAGCAGATTTACATCAAATTGACTTCTTAGATCTTACAGTCATTAAAAGTACGAAAGGTACCATTACAACTAAAGTGTTCAGGAAAGAGACATCCACAAATTCTTTGTTACATAAGACAAGTGGACATCCAGGCAGTACTTTAAAAGCCATACCATATGGCGAATTCTTACGATTGAGAAGAAATTGCTCCAATGTCTCAATTTATGAACAAGAAAGCAAACTTTTGACTATTAGGCTTTCACAACGAGGGTACAGCAATAGAGCCATAAAACAGGCTAAATACAAAGCACTGAAAACCTCTAGAGACTCACTATTGTGCCCAAAAGTTAAAGACAATTCCACCATCATTCCAAGACTAATTACCACCTATAATCCCCAGATGCAGAGTGTCAGAAAAATATTCAATGAAAACTGGCATATTCTGAAAAGTGATCCTGAGCTCAAGGATTTAATAGGTGACAATGTGAAAATTGGATACAGGAGACCGAGAAACTTGAAAGATCATTTGGTACAGAGTCATTACCTACATATTCCCAAGAAAAGTGATACTGATCCAGGGATGTACCCCTGTGGAACCTGCTCAGTGTGTTCTTGTGTGAAGAAAATAAAAGATATTAAAGACAAATATGGTCAAACTCATAAATAGAAACATTGTTTCAATTGCAGATCCTCAGGTGTCATCTATGTCATCTACTGTGAATGTGACAAAGCCTATGTAGGCATGACCACTAGAGAAGCAAGAGTCAGAATACTAGAACACAAAAATAACATCAAAAATGCAGAAAAAGACCAACAAAATGGAAAAAAGATCACTAGTGTTGCAAAACATTTCTTAATAAAACATAAAAGTCAACAGAACCATTTTAAATTTTCTGTTCTTCAAAAAATCTCTTTAGGCATTAGAGGGGGTAGTCTTGAAGACTCATTACTCAAAGCAGAATGTCGTTGGATACATCTTCTTAACACAGTATACCCCAATGGCCTAAATGAATTCAACAACTATAATGTGTACTTATAGAAACATTTTCTATTATCTTTTATTTTTTTTTTATTTTTTGTGTTTCTATGGATGGTTAGCTCATACATTAACAAACTGTCCCATGAGGAATATTTCAGTATATACAGTTTTCCATTTATATACCAGGTTTTTATGTTCATAAGCACTTTTAATATATTTGAGTTACTTTTCAACACTATTTATTGTGTATTATCAGCACCACTTTTACATCTCACTGAAGTTGATTCCCCAGCTTATTTATTTTCAATCTTTTTGCATCCTCACATATCAAAAATATTTTTGATTTTTCACTTAATAATTTCTATATTTATTCTTATTCCTCACCTAACAATTTTTGTTTAAAATATAAAGAAAATTTCTTCTTTCTAAAACATATCATAATTTATACTTTATGTTATTATTGAGCGTTCACTCACTGTAAATTTGCATCAGTGTTCACTGATTTATCACTTTAAATCAGATTATGGCATCTCAATGCCATTTTCACATACTGTCACTATATTATATTCACTGAAAACTGTGTCTACATCCTCCGCTTTTTGCGTGCAAGACCATCTATGCTAACATAACAACAATTCAATGAATACTACTATAAACAATAGAATGAATGTTACTATAAGCAATGTAACACTGTGATACAGTCTGTATTTCTTGTTTCAGTATATTAATTGGCTGATGCACGACTGAATTGACACATTGAATCCTATTTTCCATTGAAGTCCTATGTCACAGCTAGCTCATGATCCAATTGGATCTAATCAATGCCAGTCATTGTTATGATTGGATGTGAACCAATCAAACTGTTTTGAGTCTTATCGCAATGAACCAATCACTAAACAGGGGCGGGATTAAGATCGTCTTATATCCCGCTCTGTCCGGCCGGCGCGTACCCCTCTGAAGAAGCGTTATGTGAAACGCGCGTCAGGGGCACCTGCACGAGGTTATGGAACCTCGATTTTAATAGCTGACTCAGCCTCAATACCTAATTGCACCATAGTGATTACGCTTACAAATAGTGGCAGTTAATATTAAAAACAAGGCCTCCGCTATAGAAGAGACCTTTTTCAGTCTAAGATTAGCAGACTTCTTGTCGATCGTGTGTAATCTGTGCTCAGAATTATATACAGTACTAATTAATGGTTAAACAGGCCTCCGCTATAGAAGAGACCTTTTTTCAGTTCAGCTCAGCATATTTTTCTATACGTGGGTAACCTGTGGGCATATTTATACTTAGCAAGGTTGAACTATAGCTCCAGTGACAGTTAAATGATTAAACAGGCCTCCGCTATAGAAGAGACCTTTTTTTAGTTCAGCTCAGCATATCGTTCCATTGGTGGGTAATCTGCTGGTATATTGACACTTAGTGCGGTTGAACTATAAGCTCCAAAGACAGCTAATGTTTAAACAGGCCTCCGCTATAGAAGAGACCTTTTCTAGCTAAGCTCAGCATATTTTTCCATTCGTGGGTTACCTGCTGGTATATCTGTATTCAGCAAGGTTGAATTGAAAATCTGATTTCTATCTCTGTCTCAAAGCAAAGTTAATAATTGGTTGTATTAGTCATACATTAATATTACACTTAATGATAGATATGTGCATTATGCATATAGAGTGCATTTGAATCTTTAATTAATTTAAAGGTATATACCGTACTTTAAAATCACCAATGACTGTGATGTGACCGGGGCCCTTTAATATCAGTTTAACATATTTTGCAACACTTGCAATGATTAAAATTTAGGAACACAGTAAACCACCAGCTTTACTTTTGACTGTTTGACTAACATATACATATTGAGTGTACTATAGACTTTTTACTTCTCAGCACACAAACCGGAAATTTAATCGGATACTATTCATATTATTGTGGTGCTTTTTTATATAAGTACTTATTAGGTACACCCTACTACCACTACTAATAACATACTCACTTACCTACAGGAGTTGATTATTTATATATATACAAATACTCCAATACCTCCTGTTAAGAAGTGATGTATATTTTATGAGGTGCAATTCAGATCAAATTACATAGTCTGAGTTCCAGCAAGTTTTAAACCGTATGTGTGTGAGTGTGCGTGAGTACTAGTCCAGCCGGACTATTACTTTAATTATTTTGTGTGAATGAAGTTGTCAATTGTATTTCAAAGTATTGAATTTTGATCACACTTATTTTTTGCTTACTCTGATAGTGGGTTTTAGTATTTAACGAAGTCCAGTAACCAACAGTCTCTCTCTTTGCGCTGCAAAATCTCTCTTTTTTGCATCTCACTGTACATTTTGCTATGTGATTACACTCTGAAGTAGTGAAAACATGTTGAATCCTGCTTAACTATCAAGCAGTCTGTTGGAAGAATCTGGGTGTCCTGTATAGAGCTCTGACCTCAACACAATTGAACACCTTTGGATTGAATTGGAACACTAATTGTGAGCCAGACCTTCTTGTCCAACATCAGTGCCTGGCCCCACAAATGTCTTAGATTAATGGGCACACATTTCGGGCACACATTTCCACAGACACTCTCTAGCTAGAAGATTTCCTTGAAGAATGGCAGCTGTTAAAGCAATATTGATGCCCATGGTTTTGGAATGGGATGTCCAACAAGCTCTTACAGGTGTGATGGCTAGGTGTCCACATACTTTTGGCAATATAGTGTCTAAATGCACCTAGAGAGTGAGTGGGAAATGGGTTATGGAGAAAGAGTGGGAATGAGCTGAGGGAGAAACATAGAAGCAGAGATAAGAAGAATAGTCCAGATATTGATTGATTGAGAAAGTATGATAGAGGTAGGGACAGTGAGATTGATTCATGGAGAGAAAAGAGGCATAATAGAGCAGCAAAAGAAGGAGGATTTGTGGCCAATCGCCTGCTAGCAGGGGGTGTCGTATTCGATCAGGTTGATTTCTGTCCGCCGCCTTAGAGCAGGCAGACAGGTTATGGAGCAGCGGTCTTTAGAAGGCTCGCCAGAAACACAGGGCATCAAGCTCCATACGGAGCTTGATAAATTGACCCCGTAGTAACTAATGCTCCCTATACTTTCAATGAATAAAGCAAAGTGTACTCGAGTAATAATTGCATTAACGCTAGAAATATTAAGCTAAGTCAAAATCTCTGGTGAAGTCATTGTGATTGCTCATATAGGAATGTAGACACCACATGATTGCTCATAAGGCCTAAATTACAAGTGGAGCACAATCAAGACCAGAAGAAGCGCAAACACAATCAAGAGGTTGAGATATTTTTAAAGCTAGAATAAATATTATAATTTGCACCTTATAAAAAAAACAACCTTGCTTGCATGAACTCACAGGGGCCTATTTATTATGATGCAAGCAGACATAATCCGATATAGCGGATCATGTCCGCTGCCCATCACTAAATGCCGACTTTATCATTGCAGAAACAAAGAGTATTCCAGCCTCCAAAATTTTTTCAAAGAACCTTTATTATCACATAGGGTCCTCAGCCACAAACATACAACGTTTCAAGCCTAAAAAAGCTCTTAGTCATGTATAATTGAACATACACAGGTAAATGCCTTTATATACCCTCACCTGTTCATCTTCCTGTGTTAAACTAATTGCACAACAGTGCCATCTTGGGGATACAAAAAACCAATGCACAACAAAGTTATCACAGGAAGAGAATATACATACAAAACATTAATTTAAAATATATAAAACCCATGTACATATTTGTTAAAAAGAGGTATTCTGCACAACCTATACAAAAATAGATTAATCAACTTCTTACATGTTATCTTAACAACTAAATATATTTAGAGAAAGAGTTTTAGAAAAAAAGACTCCTATCAAAATCTTTATTCATCCCTTTGGGCCTCATTGTTTCCAACTTATATCCAAAACATTTCCCTGATTTTTAATAATCGTTCCCTATCTCCACCCCTCCTGGGCCTATCTATCTGTTCTATGATTTGACACCTAAGTTGGCTGATGTTATGACCCATAGAGAGGAAGTGAGAGGAAACTGGAGCTTCTTTATTTTTACATCTTATATTAGACTTATGTTCAGTTATCCTCTCCCTTACCTCTCTACAGGTCTCGCCTATATAGATTTGGCCACATGGACATTTGATAAGATAAACACAGTAAGTTGTCCTGTAGGTTAAATATTTGTTAATTTTAAATGTCTTCCCATTAATAGGGTGATATAAATTATCCCCTTTTATCATGGAACTACAGTTGCTGCAATTCAGACATGGGTAGCAACCATGTCTCTTAGGGCCTATAGTTCTCTGACTATCTTGTTTATGGCTACCAATATCTGAATGCACCAACATGTCCCTGATACTGCAATTTCTTTTGTAGGCCACCATTGGATTCTCTTTAAATTCAACAACCTCAGGATTACAATCCCTTAAAATATGCCAATGTTTTTTTAGGATACCAGTAATTTTATTACTTAACCTATTAAATTGTGTGACAAAGCTCATACGATTTACTTCCTGTTTCTTATTTTTCTTCTCCACATCTATTTCCTTAGTAATTATATCTAGTTGTTCTGCGACTAATGTAAGGGGATAATCCCTATTGATGAATTTATTAGCCATCTGTTCCAACCTATAATTACATTGATCTTTATCTGTTACAATACGTTTTACTCTAGTAAATTGGCTCCTTGGAATAGCCTTAAATATACTCTCAGGGTGATAACTACCATATTTTAGCAGATTATTTCTATCAGTACTCTTAGTATAGAGATCTGTATTCAAAAATCCTCCTTTATTGTATACATATGTATCCAAGTACTCAATACCTATTTCATTCATATTTAGAGTAAACTTCAGTCCTGTGACTGAATTGCTTAGATCTTGTATAAAAGACAAAAGGCTACCAACGTCGCACCCCCACACGCCAAACACATCATCAATATATCTCCACCAGGAGACGCCATAACGTTGGAACAAAATATGAGGATATACATAGTATTCCTCAAAGCAATTCATGAAAATGTTGGCATATGTGGGGGCAACGTTGGAGCCCATTGCCGTCCCCTGTCTTTGCAAATAATAAGTATCTCCAAACAGGAAATAATTATGATACAATATAATGGAAAACAATTCATTTAGAAAACAAATCTCCATTTCAGTATAATTGCTGGTTGATCTCAAAATATTTTCTACTGCTGAAACGCCACTCGTGTGTTTTATAGAAGTGTATAAACTGGAGACATCTAAAGTAAATAAAATACACTTTTCTCCAACATATCCTAGATCTTTGAACTTGGATAAGAAATCATTTGTGTCCCTGATATATGAAATGTTTTTTTAACAAATGGCTGTAGTACTTTATCTTGAAAAATAGATATAGACGAAAAAGTAGAGCCCATCCCTGCCACAATGGGCCTGCCAGAGGTTTCTCTTTTGCTTTGTGGATTTTTGGTAGAACATATATTACAGGTCTTATAGGATTATCTTCATCTTTGAATGCCTCAGTTATTATTTCCTTTTTGGCAGCTAAGTCAATAATATTTTTGATTTCCTTATTTATCTGGGCAGTTGGATCTCTACTTAATTTCTGATAGACTTAATTGTCAGCTAACTGTCTATTAATTTCTGCCATGTAGTCAAGCTTATCTAAGACTACGATGGCTCCGCCCTTATCAGCCTCTTTTATGATAATATCTTTATTCTTCATAAGTGTTTCAATAGCAAATTTATCTTTTTTATTTCTTTGTACCAATTTTCTTTTTTTCTCTCTCTTAAGAAGATTATCTACCTCTCTTTTGTACCAAATTCATATAGGTGGCTGTACTATGTGTAAATGCAGGTGTAAAAGTGCTTTTTTTAGATATGCCAAATTCCCTGACATCCTTAAACTTAATTTTATTAACAATCTCGGTGTCAAGTATTTGGATGTGACCCTTTTGCATAGCAAAATACATTTTCAATTTGAGCTTCCTAAAAAACTTTTGAAGGTCTTGTTGGACCAAAAATTCATTACAAAAATTATCCAAACAGTAAGATAAACCTTTATTTAAGGCTATCTCCTCCTCATTAGTTAAAGTGTAAGAAGTCAAATTGTGAACTAAATTCTCATTCAATATCATTGAGTTATTAGTGTGCTGTGCATTATCATTCAGACCAGAACCACACTCACTCACAGTCATTCTCATGATATCATGTTCAAGTGCAGTGTTAACACATTCATACATTTGTTTAGTGACTTCATTCACATCTGCAGTTTGTGATCCCACCATTACATCAGTAGTAGAGAAAATAGAAGACTTGGTAGTGGCCATATTAGTTAAATTCAAATCAACAACTGGTGATAATAAAGGTTCTTTTAAAGAATTTCGGAGGCTGGAATACTCTTTGTTTCTGGATTACATTGGGACTTGGCAAATCCTTTGTTCCATGCCCCATAAAGATAAAGAAAAAGGTGTGCTGTTTTCCTAACTTTCTGGGTGACTTTATCATTGCACCAGCAGTTCTTGTGAACTGCTGGTGCAATGCCGCCCCCTGCAGATTTGTGGCCAATCGCCTGCTAGCAGGGGGTGTTAATCAGCCCGATCGTATTCGATCAGGTTGATTTCTGTCCGCCGCCTTAGAGCAGGGGGACAGGATATGAAGCAGCGGTCTTTAGACCGCTGCTTCATAACATCTGTTTCTGGCGAGCCTAAAGGCTCACCAGAAACACAGGGCATCAAGCTCCATATGGAGCTTGATAAATTGACCCTGTAGTAACTAATGCTCCCTATACTTTCAATGAATAAAGCAAAGTGTACTCGAGTAATAATTGCATTAACACTAGAAATATTAAACTAAGTCAAAATCTCTGGTGAAGTCATTGTGATTGCTCATATAGGAATGTAGAGACCACATGATTGTTATCTTAAAGGGACAGTCTAGTCAAAATTCAACTTTCATGATTCAGACAGGGCATGTAATTTTAAACAGCTTTCCATTTTACTTTTATCATCAAATTTGCTTTGTTCTCTTGATATTCTTTGTTATACGCCAAACCTATATAGGCTCATATGCTAATATCTAAGCCCTTGAAGGCCGACTCATGCATTTGACAGTTTTCCACAGTTAGGCAGCTCTAGCTCATGTGTGCCATATAGATAACATTGTGCTCACTCCCGTGAAGTTACTTATGAGAGGGCACTGACTGGCTAAAATGCAAGTCAAAAGAACTGAAATAAGGGGGCAGTCTGCAGAGGCTTAGATACAAGGTAATCAAAGAGGTAAAAAAAAGTTAATTAATATAACTGTGTTGGTTGTGCAAAACTGGGGAATGGGTAATAAAGGGATTATCTATCTTTTTAAACAATAACAAATCTGGAGTAGACTGTCCCTTTAAGTTTTGTGTTAACATTATTTTAAGACCTTTTTCAAAGAATTGTTTTTGTGCATAAATAAAACACACTATTTCCATTTATTAAAGGGACTTTAAAACTTTAAAATTAGTTTTACCTTGATGTGTTTATAACGACTTGTTATACCAGCTCCCAAGTTTAAAATCTATAGGAAATTGCTCCTTTACCTATTTTTTTGTATATGAAATAGATCTATTTTTTAATTGAAACCAATACTTCATCAAATGGACTAAGTTTGCAGGAAGAGCTTATCTCTATAGTTACACTAAATATTTTCCTTCACTGTATACACAGTAAGACCTGTACGTAGAGAGAACAATGTGAACATTTACATTTTATTATCCCCCCGCAAGCTTGATTTCTTCTAAACTTTCTTGTTTACATTTCTTTTCTTTTTTACTACTAGTTTTTGTTAGTACATGTGATAGCGTAAAAAAAACATGAGACAGTAATACAAAGCAAAATTAATAACATACATGTACCATAATCGTAGTAACAAAAATTTTGAGAAAAACAAGTGCAGGTGGTACATAACAAGAATAACTGTAACATCATTAATTAGATTAGAATCTCTATTTTGAAAGATTATTGGTTCTTTTCACTCTATAGTGAGTCACTTATGGACCCAGGTAAACCTAAGGGATGCATACAAGGAATTCCTATGATGTAAATGTTCGCTCTTGGACCTTTCTGCCATAAGATTAATATAGACATGTTGGTGGTATAAGATGGAGTAGTAATTGGGTGGGTTTATAATGAGAAGAGTTACTGTCATATGATCATAGGTCTATATATGACCTGTTGGGTCTTATTTTCTATGCGTAATTCAAAGTAGTTAGTGAAAGGAAGAGTATGATGGTGTAGGTGTATGAGAATAGCTAGTACTGTTCAGAGTGGTAGGGACAAGAGGGAGAGTGAAAAAAAAAGGAAAGGATTATGACTTGGAATGGGTGATATCCGAGTCTACCGTTCTGAATATATTTTGTTCCAGGGCGCCCAAGTTGCAAAGTAAAAGTCTAGTTTATCAAGAAGCTTGTGTGAATGTAACTCCATCCGTCTGATGTATTGCACTATGGCGATAACACTAGAGAAGGGTGGAGGGTTTCTATGTTTCCACACTCTGGCTATTGCTAGCTTAGTGGCCATAAGTATATAAATAGTGAGGGCCTTTTGGGGGCAGGTCAGTTTGGTTATATTCATATGGAGGAGATAGTTTGCTGGGAGAAGTGGTATTTTGACCTGCAACTGATTAAGAACTGCAGCTAATTCTAACCATAATGGTTGTATTTTGGGTCAGAACCACCACACATGGGAGGTGGTGCATATGGATCCACACTCTCTCCTGCAGAGAGGGGAGTGAGTCCAGTGAATTTTGTACAGAGTGTTAGGGACCAAATGCCATCTGACTAAAATCTTATAGTGAAGTTCCCACAGGGTGGAACACTGCAGAAGTCTTTTAGTGAAAACAATCTGTCTATCCCAAGCATCAGCATCAGCGGTGAAGGCCAAGTCTCATTCCCAGAATATAAATTGCTCAATTTTTTGGGTCCAATAGGATTCCAAGACCAAGTTATAATGGTATGATAGAGTCCTTTTAACTGAAGTAATTTGAAGCCACTTACTGCATGTTCCCATTGTGTGAGATCTCTAAGCTTCTGTTTAGGATAGTTCCATGACCTTATGAGGGAGCTAAGGTGATAGGCTTCAAATTGTATTTTGTGGCGGATCTGCATATTCTGACATAGCTGCGGATGTGTGATCATACGGAATGTTCATAGAATTCTGTGACACAGATGGACAGGTGGTGCTGCCAAGCTTCTATGTGAGAGTCTGGTAAACAAATGAGTGCACTAGCTAAGGTAAGAGCAGGGGAGGGATGGGGAGCAATACCCGGGTGATGCCTAACCTGGTTCCAGAGTCGGAGAGTACTCTGTAAGATAGGATGAGTAATGCCCAGGCTTTACCTATTGTGTGCGGGTATCCAAGGGAGATCAGCAAGACGTAGACCCGGGGGGAGGAATGAGTTCTCAATTCCATGCCAGCATGGAATTTGTTGTTGACTGTTCCAACTAAATGAATGGGAGAGTTGGGCAGCATTGTAGTATAAAATACTGGGGAGAGCCAGACCTCCCTTCCGAATTGGTCTTTGTAGGGTCTGCCTAGATGTTCTATGGCTTTTACCTCCCCAGATATAGGTAGATATCATACTCTGTAATTTATTAAGTGTTGGTCTGGGGATATTAAGGGGTATACATATAAAAAGGTAAATTAATTTGGGCAGAAAGGATATTTTGATAGCTGCAATTCTTCCAGTCCAAGACATCTCCTTGAACTCCCAAGAAGTCAGTAGCTTTCTGAATTCTTATAATCTATCCGTGAAGTTTTTGGAGATTGTGAGGGATGGGTCCACACTCAAATGGATTACCAGTATTTCGATAGTCTGGGATTTCCAAATAAATTTATATAGGTGTTGTAAGCGAAACAGTTCCCTAGGGGAAACATTTATGTGGAGAGATTAAGTTTATAATAGGATAACAAGCTGAAATTATCAAAGAGATGAAAACCACCGGGATGGAGGTAGATGGGGAAGTTAGGAGAGGGGTGATATTGTCTGCGTATAAAGTAATCTTATGATGCGTGTTTCCTATCTGAAAGCCCAAGATGCTGGGGTCTGACCTTATTGCCTGTGCTATCAGTTCTATGGAGAGGGCCAACAGGAGCGGGGAGAGCAGGCAACCCTGCCTAATACCTTTGGATATTCCAAAAGAAGTGGATTGAAAGCCCATACCTCAAACCCTCATAGTTGGGAGGTGCATAAGGCCTGAACCGCTGAGATGAACTGAGGGGGGAGATTAAAAGCCCTCATAGTTTCCCAGAGGTAGTCCTTTCTCACCCTGTCAAAAGCTTTTTCCGCATCGAGGGACAGGGCAAGAAATGGGACACCTCTAACAGTAGCCACCGAAAGAATATTCAGGATATATCTGGTGGCATCGGGCCCCTCCCTGTGGGGAATGAAACCCACTTGTGTTGGGTGAACCAAGAAAGATATAACTTTGGAGAGTCTGGTGGCCATGATTTTAGAGTATAACTTAGTGTCCATATTGATGAGGGAGATGGGATGATAACTACCACATGCCTCTGGGTCTTTACCTGGTTTTAGGATCATAACTATAGCAGCCTCTAAAAATTCTGTTTGAAAGGAGCCCTTGCGCATTACTTCATTGAACATGCGGCATAAAACTGGAGCAATAAGGGGAAGGGTAGTTTTATAAAAACAGCTAGTAAAGCCATCAGGGTCTGAAGATTTACCTAATTTCAAAGTTTTGATGTTCTGCTGAACTTCTTCTAGGGAGATTGGGGCATTCAGTACTGGGTGATCATCTACGGATATTTGGGGTAAGTTGAGGGTATTTAGATATGTACAATTTTTTTCTGTCGCAAGGGGGAGTCATCTGAATTAGTTCTTATATTGTACAGGGTTTGGTAGTATGACTTGAACGCATCTCCAATATTTTTGGGGGAGGACACCTGTCTATGTCCAGATATTCTGATAGAGGACATTTTTGATTAGGCTGTGAGGTGTTGTAATTTTACAGCTAATAAGGAGGAGGCTTTATTGCCCTTACAATAATAAATCTGTTTAAATCTCTCTAGTGTTGACTGAACTTTCTGGAATCCTAGGTTTTTGATTTGCCTAGTAAGAGCTACAATTTTGTCGTTCAAGTCATCTGAGTAAGATGTGTGTAATTGGTGAGGTAGCGATCTTAGTTTAGTCGTTAGTACAGATATAGGTGCACACTGTTTTTTGCAAACAATCGCTTCCTTCTTAATAAAGTGTCCCCTAAGGTAGGCTTTCAAGGATGCCCAAAAAATCTCTACCGAGGTTTGCATATTATCGTTAAAGTGGAGGAACTCCAAAATAATCTCCTGAAGTTCGTGCTTGCCTATAGGGTTAGTAACTAGCCAATCGTTAAGGCGCCAATGAGGAGGGGTAAAATTAGAAAGATGCAGACCTAGCGACAATGTTTGTGACTCATGATCTGACCCGGAGACCGAAGATATTTTCATATAAGTTAGATGGTCAAGGACTTGAGAGCTTGTGAAAAAATAGTCGATATGTGTATGGGATCTATGAGGGCAGGAGTATTAAGTAAACTCCCTATCACTAGGATGAAATTATCTCCAAACATTGTATAAATCATACTGACAGATTAGCTTCTGGAAGGCATCTGATAAGGAATGGGAGGATCTGTCTGACGGGGAAATCTTTGGTCCTAACTTATCACATGTAGGGTCCCATATTAGGTTGGAGTCACCTCCCAAAATTAGTTCCCCCTGCTTCACAGCCAACACTGATCTCAGTAAAGACCTAAGGAACTGTATCTGTTTGGAATTGGGGGTGTACACATTTACTAAGGTCACTAGAGTTCCATTCAGTTTGCAGATCAAAATAATAAAACAAGTCTGAGGGTCACATTCTGTATAAATGGGTTCATATTTGACAGTGACATTGATAATTATGGCTACTCCTCTAGCTTTAGACTGAAACAAGGCCTCAATGACTATAGGGAAAATTTTGTATGTTCATTTTTTGTCTGAGGAGGAGAGCCAATGGGTCTCTTGTAGGAAAGCTATATCTACCCTGGCTTTCTGCACTAAATTCAGGAGCAAGCTACGCTTTGTGGGTGAGTTAAGGCCCTGAGCCTTTAATGTCATGAGTCGGAGAACAGTAGTTCTGAAGTGGGAGACAAGGGGGGGTAAGGGAGAAGGGAAGAGAAGAGGGAAGAAATAAATTAATTAACCATTACACCTACACCGAACAATGTGTAATAGAGAGCAATAGTTAGACAAGAGCTACTTTTAAATATAAGGGGCATTGTCGGGGGGGGGGAGCGGAAGTGAGGTGGCATAGGTTAGCTTCACAGAAAGTTGGCGATTGTAACATTTAATGAACTGAGGAGGGCGATGTAAGCATGTTTGAAACAAGATTTGTGGGAGTAATTAAGTGGGGGGTCACTAGCTGATGGGGGGATCTCAGGTTGGATTAAAAGACAATTAAGTCCTAGATGAGGGGGCAGCTAGTTAATACCGGGTTATGGTTTCTAAGGGGGTGCAACAGGTAAAGGACAGGGGTGTCGGTCCAGTAGGAGACTAACACTACTCTCCCCAAGTATGTAGGGAATTTGTAAAGATGGGGATGTCATTAGATACATGTTGGATTACAGGGGTAAATAGGGGTTAGTAGATATGGGGACATTTAGGGCTAGAGAGTATGAAGCATGTGGGATTCAATATTCACAATACGAGGTCTGCTTCCCAAGGTAAAGGATGTTGTGGAGATATAGAGTGATAAGGGCACGTGACTGTATGTACCATCCTACAGTTGTGCTATATCGTATCTGGTAATATCCTAGCTAAATTGTAATATTCATTAGTAAATGCGTATAGGGGCAAAAATTACTGAGCTCCCAAGGCTAAGGCAAGTAAAGGGTGAAAGATATGTACAAACAAAGGGTAACACAAAACAGTGTAAATAGGGGCGCTATAATTTTGAAATAGTGAAGACTAATGTTTTATATGAATAGATATTCAAAGTATCTAATAAACACAGCAGAAACACTATCACTTGGATATTAAGCAATCTGCAATAACTAGAGATACAAATGTTTGGTATATATTGGTACTGCAATGAGTGTAGTAGATATGTGAGAAAATTATTACTATAGCGCACATACAATATAATCTATATAGATATAATTCAAGGTACAAAAGTAAAAAATAAGTCTATTTGTTAAGTATAAGTCCAATAAAAGTGTGTGTTATTGAAAACACACAAAGTTTAACAGGCTGCTCTCCTCAGGGTAATGGCCGTCCACTTTAAAACAGATCTATAGATAAGGGAGAAGGCTCCAACATAGCGTGATTCTGCAAATATATGTTGGATATATAGTGTAAAACAAATACACTCACATGTATTCAAGCACTGTAATGTAGTGCAACCTATACGGACCAGATCCTCTGAGTTGTCCGGTAAACTCTCCTCAGGTATATATGGCAGGAACGAAAGGAGTATGTTTCACTCTGATATATGCTCTATAAATATAAGAGACAAAGCCCACATAGCATAATACTGTATAACTAAAAATATTGTGCTAATAGGTGGATACATTACACTCACTTGTGTATGTGGAATGTTGCGTGAATATACTAAATATCACTCATTTAGTATATTCAAGCAACATTCCACATATAATTTTATTAGGGCCACAAGATAGTATACTCCCTCGCACTTACACCTTTAATTTATTTATCACAAAAAGTCACGATATGGTGGATGTTCAGTATACACATAGCATATCACTTTAGCATAGAAGAGACATACTGCACACACCCCTATGACATTATGGTCATTCACTTATTATGATTGATTAAAAGAGCAAATAACCACACCCCCAACATGGGTATAAACTAATAGCGATATGTGTCTGACTAAGTTTAAGACACTAATATGTAGTGTAACCTGCAACAACTTTTTTATTAGTTTTATGGTAGGAACATTATTTGTATTGTTTATATAACAAATACAAAACCTGGATGTCATTGATTTATATATTAACACCAATATCCACTGAGTGCTACATATATCACTCATTTAAGTTTAGTCACGTAAGATTCTACACACAGCATATCACTTTAGTATAGAAGAGACATACTGCACACACCCCTATTACATCATGGCCATTCACCTATCATGATCGCTGAAAAGGGTAAATAACCACACCCCCAACAAGGGTATAAACCAACAGGGATATGTGTCTGATTATGTTTAAGACACTTGAATGTAGTGCACGCTATAATAATTATTTCAATAATATAACGGTAAGAAGATTAACCAATTCTCCAATTTAGTATTTTGCTCCCACGTCCTTTAATATTCTTATATATTTTTTACATATGTTTGATATTATATTCGATTTACACAGTACTGATCAAAAAAAATATTTGCTGACATTTTGATCTTACGCTTATCAGCGTCGAATGATTCATAATAGCTGATATAATAAAATTCAAAATACATCTGTACTAGAAGTTGCAATATGGCATATGTATTATATAAATCATAAAAATAACGTCAACTTTTATCACTTAGTTTGCCTCTGTAGATGTGTGTTAGAAATGTGCAATAGTTTGTGTGCATATATATATATATACATACAAAGATATTTTTTAGATAAGACACTAAGGCCTAGATTACGAGTTTTGCGTTAGAGGCTATGCGGTGCTAACGAGCAGTTTTGTCTCACTGCTCACTTACATGCAGCGCTGGTATTACGAGTTTTCAGAAATCCGTCGTTAAAAGACAAGAAGTGAGCGTTGAGCAAAATTTTTCTCATTACCACACTCCAATACCAGCGCTGCTTAAGTCAGTGGTGAGCTGGTCGTACGTGCTCGTGCACGATTTCCCCATAGGAATCAACGGGGAGAGCCGGCTGAGAAAAAGTCTAACACTTGCAAAAAAGCAGCGTAAAACTCACTAACGCAGCCCCATTGATTCCTATGGGGAAATAAAAGTTATGTTTACACCTAACACCCTAACATGAACCCCGAGTCTAAACACCCCTAATCTTACACTTATTAACCCCTAATCTTACGCCCCCAACATCGCTGACACCTACATTATACTTATTAACCCCTGATCTGCCGCTCCGGACACCGCCGCCACCTACATTATATGTATTAGCCCCTAATATGCTGCACAAACATCGCCGACACCTACATACTATTTATTAACCCCTAATCTGCCGCCCCTAATGTTGCCGCAACCTACCTACATTTATTAACCCCTAATCTGCCGCCCCCAACTTCGCCGCCAGTATATTAAATTTATTAACCCCTAAACCTAAGTCTAACCCTAACACACCCTAACTTAAATATAATTACAATAAATCTAAATAAATATTACTATCATTAACTAAATTATTCCAATTTAAAACTAAATATTACATGTAAAATAAACCCTAAGATAGCTACAATATAACTAATAGTTACATTATAGCTATCTTAGGGTTTATTTTTATTTTACTGGCAAGTTTCTATTTATTTTAACTAGGTACAATAGTTATTAAATAGTTATTAACTATTTAATAACTACCTAGCTAAAATAAATACAAAAGTACCTGTAAAATAAAACCTAACCTAAGTTACACTAACACCTAACACTACACTATAATTAAATAAATTAACTAAATTAAATACAATTTCCTAAATTAAATTAAATTAGCTAAAGTACATAAAAAACAAACACTAAATTACAGAAAATAATAAACAAATTACAGATATTTAAACTAATTACACCTAATCTAATAGCCCTATTAAAATAAAAAAGCCCCCCCAAAATAAAAAACCCTAGCTTAAACTAAGCTACCAATAGTTGCGGGGCATTGCCCCAAAGCGGGGCATTGCCCCAAAGTAATCAGCTCTTTTACCTGTAAAAAAAAAATCCCCCCAACAGTAAAACCCACCACCCACACAACCAACCCCCAAATAAAATACTATCTAAAAAAACCTAAGCTCCCCATTGCCCTAAAAAGGGCATTTGGATGGGCATTGCCCTTAAAAGGGCAGTTAGCTCTTTTGCAGGCCCAAACCCTAACCTAAAAATAAAACCCACCCAATACACCCTTAAAAAAACATAACACTAACCCCCTGAAGATTGACATACCGGGAGAAGTCTTCAATCAAGCCGGGCCGAAGTCCTCAACGAAGCCAGGAGAAGTCTTCATCCAAGCTGGGCGAAGTGGTCCTCCAGACGGGCAGAAATCTTCATCCAGACGGCATCTTCTATCTTCATCCATCTGGCGCGGAGAGGGTCCATCTTCAAGACATCCGATGCAGAGCCTTTTTAAGGGCTATTGGTAGTTTAGTTTAGATTAGGTGTTTTTTTTTATTTGGGGGGGGGGCTTTTTTATTTTAATTGGGCTATTAGATTAGGTGTAATTAGTTTAAATATCTGTAATTTGTTTATTATTTTTTTTGTACTTTAGCTAATTTAATTTAATTTAGGTAATTGTATTTAATTTAGTTAATTTATTTAATTATAGTGTAGTGTTAGGTGTTAGTGTAACTTAGGTTAGGTTTTACAGGTACTTTTGTGTTTATTTTAGCTAGGTAGTTATTAAATAGTTAATAACTATTTAATAACTATTCTACCTAGTTAAAATAAATACAAACTTGCGTGTAAAATAAAAATAAACCCTAAGATAGATACAATGTAACTATTAGTTATATTGTAGCTAGCTTAAGGTTTATTATAGGTAAGTATTTAGTTTTAAATATGAATAATTCAGTTAATTATAGTAATTTTATTTAGATTTATTTTAATTATATTTAAGTAAGGGTGTGTTAGGGTTAGGGTTAGACTTAGGTTTAGGGGTTAATACATTTAGTATAGTGGTGGCGACGTTGGGGGCGGCAGATTAGTTGTTAATAAGTGTAGGTAGGTTGTGGCGACATTGGGGGCGGCAGATTAGGGGTTAATAAATATAATGTAGGTGTCGGCGATGTTGGGGGCAGCAGATTAGGGGTTCATAAATATAATGTAGGTGACGGCGGTGTCCGGAGTGGCAGATCAGGGGTTAAATTTTTTATTATAGTGTTTGCGATACGGGAAAGCCTCGGTTTAGGGGTTAATAGGTAGTTTATGGGTGTTACTGTACTTTTTAGCACTTTAGTTATGAGTTTTATGTTACGGCGTTGTACTATAAAACTCATAACTACTGACTTTTAAATGCGTTAGGACTCTTGACGGGGTAAGGTGTACCGCTCACCTTTTGGGCTCCCCGGACAGACTCGTAATATCAGCGCTATGGAAGTCCCATAGAAAAAAGACTTTACTAAGTTTACGTAAGTCGTTTTGCGGTAAGGCCAAAGAAGTGTGCGGTGCCCCTAAACCTTCAAGACTCGTAATACCAGCGGGTGTAAAAAGCAGCATTAGGACCTCTTAACGCTGCTTTTTTACCCTAAGCCACAACTCGTAATCTAGCCGTATGGTCTGTATTAGTTTAGTTAATATCTATATTAATGTATTTTTTGTTATAATGTGCACTAAAACATTTTTAACAAATAAGAGATATATAGTTTGTATACTGCATGAAACTGTCATGTTAAACCAATCCCTATAAACACCAGTAGGGGTGTGTGTGTTTATTTGGTGCTCCGATTGGTCAGCCATGTGTATATAATGTAGCAAGCAATTACCATTTTTATCAGCCTTAGGAAACAGTAACATTACTGAGAAACGCTGCATTTTATCTATGTGTTTAATAAACACTTGTTTTTAGTTTTTTAAAAGTTACTTCCTATGTTTTGAATCTATTTTTTCACAATAACAATCCTGTGTTGCGGTCGTTAATTACACCCTGCCAATTACACCCTGAACTCTGGAAGCAAGCTGAAAGATTCATCCTACACCTGGTCATACACCTGGTTCCACTTGACCATGGAGGAGAGCTTGCTGGACAGCTCACAGGCTCTGGCCTGCTTAGTCTGCACTACATTACAGTGCTAGACCACAAGTGAGTGTAATGTATCAACCTATTAGCACAATATTTTTAGTTATACAGTATAATGCTATGTGGGCTTTGTCTTTTATATTTATAGAGCATATATCAGAGTGAAACATACTCTTTTTGTTCCTGCCATATATACCTGAGGAGAGTTTACCGGGCAACTCAGAAGATCCGGTCTGCATAGGTTGCACTACATTACAGTGCTTGAATACATGTGAGTGTATTTGTTTCACACTATATATCCAGCATATATTTGCAAAATCACGCTATGTTGGCGCCTTCTCCCTTTTCTATAGATATGTACAAACAAGCCTCAAGGAGACCTCTGGACAGAACCGACAATTAAATGCAAAGTCAATAGCTCACCAGCATATATAACCACAATCATTAACTTAGAACTATTGACACATGGTGTAAGCAATATGGTACCTCCTAGTAAGGGTGGCAGCATACATGAGTGTAGGACTCCATAAGTGGTAAGAAGTTAAACATTAGACATTACCTAAATCAGAAGGAATGCAGTTTATAACAATACTATACAATTAGAGAACATATGAGTCCTGTGCATGGGAATAATGGACATGGGAGACACTCAGGCATAAGGAGTATAGGTTATATGGGAGTCAATATCCCTGATATAGAATTGGACGTTAAAGATAGAGGATGTTATAGTTATTTAGGGTACCGGGGGGATGCTACTTAATGTGCCTTCCCACCAAAGTTCAATGTCTTATCTGGTTATATTATGGCTAAGATGTGGTGTTTATTAGGGCACACATGTGAAGGAGATAGATATAGAGCTCCCCAGGCCTAGGATAGGTGTGAAATATTAACGAGTTTTAATGAGACCTATATATTATATGCAGATAGGAACTAAGACTAAGGCCATGGGGTTACAAATATATATATAAATCAAGCTGTTAACT
Source organism: Bombina bombina (assembly GCF_027579735.1). Classification (NCBI taxonomy): domain Eukaryota; kingdom Metazoa; phylum Chordata; class Amphibia; order Anura; family Bombinatoridae; genus Bombina; species Bombina bombina. The sequence continues at coordinate 150,113,827 of NC_069505.1, forward strand.
TAAAAACTGAAACTTGTGCCATATGACAATATAGTATATCTTGTTTAAGATGTTAGCATATATAAATATATGGTCCCCATGTGGAGTAAAAGGTTAGACCTTAACAAATTTAAAGTAACATAAATGCAGGTTACGTATAGAAATTTCAGAACATAATAACCCCACACTACCATAGAGCAGAGGGATCCTGTTCTTGGGGTTAACAGGAGGGTTTCTTACCAGAGAGGATATCAATGTATGACCCAGAGAGTACGGTCTCTGCTAAGTAGACTTTCAGACATTAGCGCTGAAGGAGAGTTTGAGACCTATATAACTGCTCAAATACAAGGGCGTGGACTCTCTAATGGTCAGAATTGATATCTTCGGTTGTGGGGTCAAAGCTGCAAACTCTGAGGGTACGTAGAGCAGAAGGTTTGGGCCTGAAACATGTAAAAAGAACAATCAGTAATTATAAATGAAAGTATATACAAATCATGCTATCAACTAAATAACCTTATGCCAATTATGGTACCGTTAGCTATATATCTCAAAGTAAAGGCCTCCGGAGTCAGATCTCATTGTTCGTAGGATAGAATAAGGGTGAAAGGCTCCTCGGGGCTGGTACCCCTTTAAAAATTGCTACATCCTATTCAATAATAGAACAGAGAATTAAGGCATATCTAGTGAAAACAGGAGGGACTCTGGCTGGTTCAGAAAAGTACTATATGACTGACCTTTAATTCTGTACCATATTAGGAAGGCCTATTGTAGTTGTATATGGGGTTTGTATTCAGGAGTTTCTGAATTCCCCTTAAGTATTGTGTTCCCCTTTTAATATCATGAATAGGGCAGTTATCTACTGACACACCTGCACTTTAAGTGAGTTGGGATGCTCCTAATTATCTCCACTATCCCCACGTGGATAGCTGGGCTTATGCACTGTGTTGTGGTAGTGAGAGTGTAGAAAATGGCAACATTTATGTCCAGCTGCAGGGAAGAGAAGATCCCTTAAATATTGCTGCAGGAGCTGAGGCTGTAGGATTAAAGAAAAAAGAACTGCAGAACCTGGACCTTACATGAGATGGTGCTGATGGTAGGTAGATCGTTACTCACGCTGTCTGGATCCCAGGCATCCTGCAGCTCATATCTGCCGAAAGGGGCCTCAGGTAGACTTCCAGAGCCACTTCGTTTGCCACACACTGCTCAGCACTAAACCGTGCTCCAGAGTGGATCCCCGACCCTCCGGTGCGAGATGGCAGACTCTGGTGAGAGCCGCAACCGGCTAGGTAGGTCAGATGTACTTGCTCTCTATGTTTCACGGCCCGTGGTCCCCTCTGTCCACTTGTCACCAAGGCTTCAACACTGGTGGGTATATGAATCCTCCCACTATCATAGGATCATGCTGCTTGGTTGTGAAAGCATGGTATATGGTATGGATAGCCCCAATTTTCACAGAAAAGGCTTATTTAAGCAATATTATTGCGAAGCTCTTTGATGTTGCGTCTGTATTGCTTAGCTGTTGGCTCCTCCCCCACATTTCTTTTTTTAACCAGTTCAAAAGTATTACAATTTACAGTATAGGTGAGGATATGGCAGATAAAGGCAGCTATTTATAACATAAATTAAACAATTTAATACACCCAAGCAGGTAAAATGTATCTTAAGTAACACATTAAAGGAACATTCCAGCCAAAATTGGAATCCACATGGATGCATTTCAGTTTTGAATAGAAGCATTTTTCTATTATACACATATTAGTAAAAATGCTTCTAATACAAGCTATAGCTCTTTAAAAATTGTATTTAAGTATGCACCGTGCACCAGCATTTGAAACACAACACTTGCACAGAGTGTATATTGTGTTTGCACCATCTGGTAATGACTCCATTTGTTAATTGCTCATACGATACAAGCCCCACTGGTACTTTGAGCAGCTGTAGTATTTTAAAAGCTGGTGCACTGAGAATACCTAGCTATGCTTCACATGCACATGCAGAGAAAAATGTTTATACTAAAACTGTGATAGCTTTTACTAGAATCATTTTTGCTAATACATATATATTCCAAATATGTTTCTATTCAAATATGTAATTCATCAATGTGCATTTACATTTTGACCGGAATGTCTCTTTAAAGGAGAGAAACAAAAATCACAGTAGACTGTTCCTTTAATATACATTAGTCTAGATTAATTAGGGCTATTTTTGAAAGCACTCTATTTTAAGTCGCAATGTGGTGAAAATAAAGTATATTTAGAGGTTGCAAAATCAAGGGTATTTCTCAAACTGTAAAACGTTTTGTAAAAAGGTGCAATTTCTACCATTGAAACTAATGAGCTGTTTCTTTTGCATAAAACTATCTCACTGCACAAACCACATATCTAAAAACTGTATCTCACTCTACCAACCAGGATTGCAAACATGTAGCTGGTAGAATAAGATACAGTTTTTTTAGAGAGCTGGAATGCTATGAATAACAGCAGTTTTTATATAAACACCATCAAACTTGTTTGGTATTTTCTATTTAAAGTTAAAGGGACAGCCTTCAGAATTTTTATTACTTAAAAATATACCAAAACATTTATATTAATACATCTTTTACCTCTGTGGTTATCTTGTATCTAAGCCTCTGCAGACTGCCTCATTATTTCAGTTCTTACACCGTCTAGCTGTGAAGAATTGTCAAAGTGCACTGAGATAAGAGGTGTCCGTCAAAGGCTTGGAAATTAGCATATGAGCCTACCTAGGTTTAGCTTTCAACAAAGAATACCAAGAACACAAAGCAAATTTGATTACAAAATAAAGTGGAATGTTGTTTAAAATTACATGCCCTATCTGAATCATGAAAGTTTAATTTTGACTAGACTGTCCCTCTAAATTTTAAAGTTAATACACTTGTATGGCACACTGTGTTTTTCCACATTCTGGTCCAAACCCATTTTCTGCTGCTCACTGACAAAGCATCAATATGAAACTGGGCCTTTTGTTCACATGGTCTCTTGCAGGTTCAGAACCTTTTACAGAATGTGACCCTCTCATTCTCTACAATACCACCAATTTACCCAGCATAGCTAGATCTATTGATTGATTGATCTGTCAGTTGTAACTGTTACATTTGTGCATTGAAAAACATTCTAAGAATATTAATACATATATTTGCAAAGTTTATCTAACACTTTTTTAATGTAATTTATGTTTAACAATGTGTGAAATGTTAAATTATTTTTAATATGTGTTTTAAATAGAAAACTGGGACATGTTGATGTTTGTTTAAACTGAGGATGCATGAATTAATCAAACAAAAATAAGAAAACAGCTGTGTTTATCTCAAACAAATTTGTGCATCAAAAAACATATTCAAATGAAAAACAGATCCAGATTAGCCATAATAGTTTTTTTTAAAGGTACGTAAAAAAATATCAAGCACAAGCCACTTGTAAAAAAAATCCAGGCTTTAATTCATATAGTTAAAAACATATATAAGAGTACAGCCATAGACCACAAAGCAAAGTAATGACTGACAGTTTAAAATCAAGAAGGGAAAGCTGAGCTCCTCATACAGCAGACATGTTTCGTGCTTCCCAAGTACTTGTTCACTGCCTGTAGGAGCTGCAGCTGCCTTCAGTTTAAATAGGCTACAGCTTTGTAATTTTAAAGATACATAGTCACATTAATTAGTTCCCTTCTTAGTTGTTGCAAATTATGCTAAATTGAACACGGAATAACAATTAGTGAAGGGAAAAAGTAAAGGGGTAATAGTTCCACATATATTACACATTCATATACATAATTTATCTTACTTTATATTTCATTGTAGAAATAATTCATAATATAGAATAGGCTATGTGAATACCCAATTAAATCCCAATACACATAAATCAATGTCCTTCCTAAAATTTAAACCATAGGGTACCGAGGTATTCAAGGTAAAAGTCCAGAATACCTCTCTGGTATTAAGCTTATTCTCACGGTTCCCTTCCCTTTTCCATTGGGGTATGTGGTCAATGCCCTGTACAGACAATAATGTTGAATCAGAATTAAGTAATTCTTTAAAGTGCTTAGCGATTGGTATATCTGAATCAGGATCCTGAATGGATTGCACATGCTCGAGAAAGTGATCCTTTAGGGGTCTCTTAGTTCTGCCTACATACTGCTTAGAGCAGGTAAATGACATGTGTTGTTGCACAATTCTTTGTAAAAGTTGATCCCATGGGTACAATTGGTTTGTGTAGAGACAACATTCTCCCCTTCATTCACAAAATCACAAGTTTTACATATATCGTGTCAACATTTATAGAAACCTTTTCTATGCTTAAGCCAGCAGGTTTGATTTACTCTAGGTAAATCTGAAGGTGATAAAAAGTTACCAATTGTTTTACCCTTCTTAGGGATAAACTGACATCCCTCATTAATTACCTTCTTGAGTATAGGGTCTGTATGTAGAATGGGTAGGTTTTTCTCAATAATTCTACATATACCATTATATTCCAAGCTATAAGTGGTAAAAAAATGTTTTTTCCTTTCTATCTTCAAGATGTTTATTCTTGTACTGCATTTCTACTTCCCAGCGAGCTTTATCTAGGGTTTTTTGATTATATCCCCTCTATTTGAGGCGTTGTGTAGACTTATTAGCCTGCCTTATATAATTCTCCTCATTAGTACAGTTTCTTTTATCCCTGATAAATTGCCCTTTAGGAATTACATGTACAGTGTGTCTTGGATGACATGAATTATAATCAATAATAGTGTTACCTGCTGTGGTCCTCCTATATAGATCAGTCTCTATAACACCTGTATTTGAATCACCAAGGATAGTTATATCCAAAAAATAATCATGTCTGTATTTTGCTCTCCCATCAATTTTATATCACAATTGTTATTGATTAAATAAGCACAGAATGCGTTAATCTTTTCCTTTATGCAATCCATTACAAAAATCAAATCGTCAATATATCTGGCAAAAAAGACAATGTGGTCTCAATAGGGTTTTCTATCTCCAAAGATGTGGAGCCGCTCCCACCATCCCATGAAGAGATTGGCGTAGCAGGGGGGAAATTTTGTTTAGTTGCTGGATTAAAGTTACTATGGTGGTCTAAGAAGTTCTCTATTGCTTGTAGCCCCTTGACATGTGTGATCAAGGTATAGAAAGAGGCCACATCAACCACCAAGAACCTATATGTATACTTCCATTTAACATTTTTAATTTAAGTAATAGGTAGGTAGTGTCCTGTATAAAGCTTGGTAAAGCTTTCACTAATGGTTGTAGGAAGCTATCAATTAAATCAGAAAGGGGCACATTTAATGAATTTATACCAGCTATTATGGGGTGCCCTGGGGGGTTGGTTATGTCTTTATGAAATTTAGGGAAGTAGTGAAATATTGGTGTAACAGGATGTTGGGGTATTAGCATTTCTTGTACTGTTTGAGTGATAATGTTATTATATCTTGCATCCATTTGAATGATGCCAAGGGTTATTTTTAAGTGGCAAACATGGCTGAAATAAGAAAAGCCTGCTTTAAACTTGTTTTTTCTACTGCTTGGATCAATGCGGACACTGCCCCCCAACAAATTATTTGGGGAATAAATGTGGTACAAAGGCAACTGAAAATCAAGTGATTACTGAGCTTTCAAAAACATTGGAATCGCTTCAACATTAAAAATCATGTGATAAACTACATTGCTTTGCTAACAAATGTCTAGATTATGAGTGGGATTATGAGTGGCGCTCAAACTGTAGCGCAAGTGTGCTATGGTTTTTTTTTTCCAGCTCCCTAGAGCGTCTTCAGCCTCTCTAGCCTCACCAGTCCTTATGTTATTAAATAGTTTTGTGCTATAGCTTGCGCACCACTTGTAATCTAGGCAAAAATTTTCAGGGATTTGCAAATTCAGAGTAGCTCAGGGATGTACCCTTTTAAAACTACCATTTAGTAGTGTTACATAGTTTTGTTTGCTGGGGTCAGAGGCAGATTCATAATCAGGGCCTTACTGGGAAATCAGACCGGCTCTGAAACTTTTGGAAGAACTTAAATTATTATTAGCACTCTTTGACAGACCATATTTTGCTTTGCTGCTGTACTTTTGTACAGGCTTGCTAACTAGGAAGTATACAGAGAAAATACTTGGTTGCATGCAAAAATCAATGCCTGGTGTCTTGGCTAAGACAGGAGCAATTTTCCACACCATGAGGTAGTAGAAAAAGTGTAATTTGAAGTGGTAAATTACAGGAAAATGAAATAATGTCATTTTTTACTATGAATAAACTGTTTATGAGGGGTTTATTTTGAGTTCAATGTATTGTTCCCTTAATAATTATGGAATATACCATTTCCAATATTTACTTATTTTTCACTGTGACTTGAGTGCTTCCAAATACTAATCTCTAAGGGCCCCTTGTCAGACAATATACCAATTATGCACATCATCCTGTGATAGGTTTAATTAATCTGTACTAATTGTAAATTAAAGTACAGCAAGAAGGAAAATCTGACTTTGCACTTGTCAGCAGTAGATCCAGCCAAAATATTAATGGATGGGTCATTTATTTTTATAAAGTGTTGATAAGACCTGCAATACATCACTTAGTTTCTTTACGTTTGATGAGTTGAGAGTATTTGGTTATTGATTGGACTTGGTAATTAAAAATCTGCCTGTTTTATTATTACAGAAGAAAAATAAATAAAACAGCTGCCATATGTTTAGTATTTAGACATTAATAGAAAAAGTTAAATTATTTTTATTATTTATGCTATTTTGTTATCTGAAAATGTATGTAAATTAATGCATTAAATTAAAGGGACAGTCTACACCAGAATTTTTATTTTTTTTAAATATAGATAATCCCTTTATTACCCATTCCCCAGTTTTGCATAACCAACAAAGTTATATTTATATACTTTTTACCTCTGTGATTATCTTGTATCTAAACCTCTGCAAACTGCCCCTTTATTTCAGTTCTTTTGACAGACTCGCAGTCTAGCCAATCAGTGCTGGCTCTCAGGTAACTTCACGTGCATGAGCACAGTGTTATCTATATGAAACACAAGAACTAACACTCTCTAGTGTTAAAAAACTGTTAAAATGCATTCCGAAAAGTAGTGGCCTTCAAGGTCTAGCACCTAGATTTAGAGTTTTGCGTTAGCTTTAAAAAGCAGCGTTAAGGGGTCCTAACGCTGCTTTTTAACGCCCGCTGGTATTACGAGTTTGGCAGGTACAGGTGTACCGCTCACTTTTCTTCCGTGACTCGAGGCTACAGCAAATCCCCTTATGTCAATTGCGTATCCTATCTTTTTAATGGGATTTGCCTAACGCTGGTATTACGAGTCTTGGAAGAAGTGAGCGGTACAGGCTCTACCTCCAAGACTCCTAACGCATAAAAAAGTCAGTAGTTAAGAGTTTTATGGGCTAACGCCGGAACATAAAGCTCTTAACTACAGTGCTACAAAGTACACTAACACCCATAAACTACCTATGAACCCCTAAACCGAGGCCCACCACATCACGAACCCTATAATAAAAATATTTAACCCCTAATCTGCTGACCGGACACCACGGCCACCTACATTATAGCTATGAACCCCTAATCTGATGTCCCTAACATCGCAGACACCTATATTTATTAACCCCTAATCTTTCCCCCCCAATGTCTCTGCCACCTAAATACAATTATTAACCCCTAATCTGCCAACCGGACATCGACGCCACTATAATAAATGTATTAACCCCTAAACCGCCGCGCTCCTGCCTCGCAAACACTATAATAAATTTTATTAACCCCTAATCTGCCATCCCTAACATCGCCGCCACCTACCTACAATTATTAACCCCTAATCTGCCTCCTCCAATGTCACTGCTACTATAATAAAGTTATTAACCCCTAAACCTAAGTCTACAACGAAATAAAATTATTATAATTAAATAAATAAATCCTATTTAAAACTAAATACTTACCTATAAAATAAACCCTAATATAGCTACAATATAACTAATAATTACATTGTAGCTATTTTAGGATTTATATTTATTTTACAGGCAACTTTGTATTTATTTTAACCAGGTACAATAGCTATTAAATAGTTAATTACTATTTAATAGCTACCTAGTTAAAATAATTACAAAATTACCTATTAAATAAATCCTAACCTAAGTTACAAATACACCTAACACTACACTATCAATAAATTAATTAAATAAATTAAATACAATTATCTAAACTAAAATACAATTAAATAAACTAATCTATAGTACAACCCCCCCCCCCACTAAATTACAAAAAATAAAAAAATATTACAAGAATTTTAATCTAATTACACCTAATCTAAGCCCCCTAATAAAATAAAAAAGCCCCCCAAAATAATATAATTCCCTACCCTATACTAAATTAAAAAAGTAATCAGCTCTTTTACCAGCCCTTAAAAGGGCTTTTTGCGGGGCATTGCCCCAAAGTAATCAGTTCTTTTACATGTAAAAGAAAATACAAGACCCCCCTCAACATTAAAACCCACCACCCACACACCCCTACTCTAAAACCCACCCAATACTCCCTTAAAATAACCAAACACTACCCCATCAATCCGTCCAGAAGTCTTCATCCGATGGGGCAGAAGAGGACATCCGGACTGGGAGAAGTCTTCATCCAAGCGGCATCTTCTATCTTCATCCATCCGGCGCAGAGCATCCTCTTCTTTCCACGGCTGACGACTGAATGAAGGTTCCTTGAAATGACGTCATCCAAGATGGCGTCCCTCAAATTCCAATTGGCTGATAGGATTCTATCAGCCAATCGGAATTAAGGTAGAAAAAATCTGATTGGTTGATGCTATCAGCTAATCGGATTCAAGTTCAATCCGATTGGCTGATTGGATCAGCCAATAGAATGCAAGGTCAATTCTATTGGCTGATCCAATCAGCCAATCGGATTGAACTTCAATCCGATTGGTTGATGCTATCAGCCAATCAGATTGAAGTTCAATCCGATTGGCTGATTGGATCAGCCAATAGAATTGACCTCGCATTCTATCCTATATGGTAGGATTTTTCCTACCGTAATTCCGATTGGCTGATAGAATCCTATAAGCCAATCGGAATTCGAGCGATGCCATCTTGGATGACGTCATTTAAAGGAACCTTCATTCAGTCGTCGGCCATGGAAAGAAGAGGATGCTCCGCGTCGGATGTCTTGAAGATGGACCCGCTCCGCGCCGGATGGATGAAGATAGAAGATGCCGCTTGGATGAAGCCTTCTACCCATCTGGATGTCCTCTTCTGCCCCATCGGATGAAGACTTCTGGACGGATCGGATGACCAGTGGTGCCCGGCTGGGTGAACACGGCTCAAGGTAGGGTGATCTTCAATGGGGTAGTGTTAGGTTTTTTTAAGGGGGGATTGGGTGGGTTTTAGAGTAGGGGTGTGTGGGTGGTGGGTTGTAATGTGGGGGGGTCTTGTATTTTCTTTTACAGGTAAAAGAGCTGATTACTTTGGGGAAATGTCCCACAAAAGCCCTTTTAAGGGCTGGTAAAAGAGCTAATTACTTTTGTAATTTAGTATAGGTTAGGGAATTTTATTATTTTGGGGGGCTTTTTTATTTTATTAGGGGTCTTAGATTAGGTGTAATTAGATTAAAATTCTTGTAATTTTTTTTATTTTTTGTAATTTAGTGCTTGTTTGTTTTTTGTACTATAGTTTAGTTTATTTAATTGTATTTTAGTTTAGATAATTGTATTTAATTTATTTAATTAATTTATTGATAGTGTAGTATTAGGTGTATTTGTAACTTAGGTTAGGATTTATTTTACAGGTAATTTTGTATTTATTTTAACTAGGTAGCTATTAAATAGTTATTAACTATTTAATAGCTATTGTACCTAGTTAAAATAAATACAAAGGTGCCTGTAAAATAAATATAAATCCTAAAATAGCTACAATGTAATTATTAGTTATATTGTAGCTATATTAGGGTTTATTTTATAGGTAAGTATTTAGTTTTAAATAGGATTTATTTATTTAATTATAGTAATTTTATTTTGTTTTATTTAAATTATATTTAAGTTAGGGGGGTGTTAGGGTTAGACTTAGGTTTAGGGGTTAATAACTTTATTATAGTAGCAGCGATGTTGGGGGCGGCAGATTAGGGGTTAATAATTGTAGGTAGGTGGCAGCGATGTTAGGGAGTGCAGATTAGGGGTTAATACATTTATTATAGTGGCGGCTATGTCCGGTTGGCAGATTAGGGGTTAATAAGTATAGGTAGGTTGTGGCGACATTGGGGGGGTCAGATTAGGGGTTAATAAATATAATATAGGTGTCGGCCATGTTATGGACATCAGATTAGGGGTTCATAGCTATAATGTAGGTGACGGTGGTGTCCGGAGCGGCAGATTAGGGGTTAATAATATAATGCAAGTGTCAGACTCTGGGTTCATGTTATGGTGTTAGGTGTAGAAAGTGTTTCCCCATAGGAAACAATGGGGCTGCGTTAGGAGCTGAACGCTGCTTCTTTGCAGGTGTTTTTTTTTCAGCCAGCTCAGCCTCATTGTTTCCTATTTTTCCATCTTACTGCTACTGTAAGCAACGCTGGTATTGAGGGTTGAAGTGGAGCTAAATTTGTCTCAACGCTCACTTTTCTGAGGCTAACGCAGCCATTCAGAAAACTCGTAATACCAGCGTTGTCTTAAGGGTGCGCTGGAAAAAAATGCTTGTTAGCGCCGCAAGTCTTTACCGACAAAACTCCAAATTACCAGTAAGAAATTAGCATATGAACCTCCTAGGCTAAGCTTTCAACTAAGAATACCAAAGGAACAAAGCAAAATTGGTGATAAAAGTAAATGGGAAAATTGTTTAAAATGACATGCCCTATCTGAATCATGAAAGTTTATTTTGGACTAGACTGTCCCTTTAAACAATATAATAAGGATTTTTAGTATAAACGAGAAACTTAATTATCTTTCGCCTAGATTTAGAATTCTGCGGCCAAAGGGGTGCGTTAGCTACGCATGCTTTTTTTCCCACGCACCTTTTAAATACCGCTGGTATTTAGAGTTCACAGAATGGCTGGGTTTTCAGTGCGTTAGGCTCCAAAAAGGGAGCGTAGAGCATAATTTAACGCCACTGCAACTCTCGATACCAGAGGTGCTTACGGAAGCGGCCAGCTTCAAAAACGTGCTCATGCACGATATCCCCATAGAAAACAATGGGGCCGTTTGAGCTGAAAAAAAACCTAACACCTGCAAAAAAGCCGCGTTCAGCTCCTAACGCGGCCCCATTGTTTTCTATGGGGAAACACTTCCTACGTCTGCACCTAACACTCTAACATGTACCCCGAGTCTAAACACCCCTAACCTTACACTTATTAACCCCTATTCTGCCGCCCCCGCTATTGCTGACACCTGCATATTTTTTTTAACCCCTAATCTGCCGCTCCGTAAACCGCCGCTACCTACATTATCCCTATGTACCCCTAATCTGCTGCCCCTAACACCGCCGACCCCTATATTATATTTATTAACCCCTAATCTGCCCCCCACAATGTCGCCGCCAGCTACCTACACTTATTAACCCCTAATCTGCCGAGCAGACCGCACCGCTATTATAATAAAGTTATTAACCCCTAATCCGCCTCACTCCCGCCTCAATAACCCTGTAATAAATAGTATTAACCCCTAATCTGCCCTCCCTAACATCACCTACACCTAACTTCAATTATTAACCCCTAATCTGCCGACCGAATCTCGCCGCTACTGTAATAAATGGATTAACCCCTAAAGCTAAGTCTAACCTTAACACTAACACCCCCCTAAGTTAAATATAATTTAAATCTAACGAAATAAATTAACTCTTATTAAATAAATTATTCCTATTTAAAGCTAAATACTTACCTGTAAAATAAACCCTAATATAGCTACAATATAAATTATATTATAGCTATTTTAGGATTAATATTTATTTTACAGGTAACTTTGTATTTATTTTAACCAGGTACAATAGCTATTAAATAGTTAAGAACTATTTAATAGCTAAAATAGTTAAAATAATTACAAAATTACCTGTAAAATAAATCCTAACCTAAGTTACAATTAAACCTAACACTACACTATCAATAAATAAATTAAATACAATTCCTACAAATAAATACAATTAAATAAACTAACTAAAGTACAAAAAATAAAAAAGAACTAAGTTGCAAAAAATAAAAAAATACTTACAAACATTAGAAAAAAATTACAACAATTTTAAACTAATTACACCTACTCTAAGCCCCCTAATAAAATAACAAAGACCCCCAAAATAAAAAAATGCCCTACCCTATTCTAAATTACAAAAGTTCAAAGCTCTTTTACCTTACCAGCCCTTAAAAGGACCTTTTGTGGGGCATGCCCCAAAGAATTCAGCTCTTTTGCCTGTAAAAAAAAAACACATTCAATACCCCCCCCAACATTACAACCCACCACCCACATACCCCTGATCTAACCCAAACCCCCCTTAAATAAACCTAACACTAAGCCCCTGAAGATCTTTCTACCTTATCTTCACCTCGCCGGGTTCACCGATCGATCCAGAAGAGCCTCCGATGTCTTGATCCAAGCCCAAGCGGGGGGCTGAAGATGTCCATGATCCGGCTGAAGTCTTCATCCAAGCGGGAGCTGAAGAGGTCCATGATCCGGCTGAAGTCTTCTATAAATGGCATCTTCAATCTTCTTTCTTCCGGATCCATGTTCATCCCGCCGACGCGGAACATCCATCTTCACCAACGACTTCCCGACGAATGACGGTTCCTTTAAAGGACGTCATCCAAGATGGCGTCCCTCGAATTCCGATTGGCTGATAGGATTCTATCAGCCAATCGGAATTAAGGTAGGAAAATTCTGAATGGCTGATGGAATCAGCCAATCAGAATCAAGTTCAATCCGATTGGCTGATTCAATCAGCCAATCAGATTGAGCTCGCATTCTATTGGCTGTTCCGATCAGCCAATAGAATGCAAGCTCAATCTGATTGGCTGATCGTATCAGCCAATCGGATTGAACTTGATTCTGATTGGCTGATTCCATCAGCCAATCAGAATTTTCCTACCTTAATTACGATTGGCTGATAGAATCCTATCAGCCAATCGGAATTCGAGGGACGCCATCTTGGATGACGTCCGTTAAAGGAACCGTCATTCGTCGGGAAGTCGTCGGTGAAGATGGATGTTCCGCGTCGGCGGGATGAACATGGATCCGGAAGAAAGAAGATTGAAGATGCCGTTGATAGAAGACTTCAGCCGGATCTTGGACCTCTTCAGCTCCCGCTTGGATGAAGACTTCAGCCGGATCATGGACCTCTTCAGCTCCCGCTTGGATGAAGACTTCAGCTGGATCATGGACATCTTCAGCCCCCCACTTGGGCTTGGATCAAGACATCGGAGGCTCTTCTGGATCGATCGGTGAACCCGGCGAGGTGAAGATAAGGTAGGAAGATCTTCAGGGGCTTAGTGTTAGGTTTATTTAAGCGGGGTTTGGGTTAGATTAGGGGTATGTGGGTGGTGGGTTGTAATGTTGGGGGGGTATTGTATGTGTTTTTTTTACAGGCAAAAGAGCTGAATTCTTTGGGTATGCCCCACAAAAGGTCCTTTTAAGGGCTGGTAAGGTAAAAGAGCTTTGAACTTTTGTAATTTAGAATAGGGTAGGGCATTTTTTTATTTTGGGGGTCTTTGTTATTTTATTAGGGGGCTTAGAGTAGGTGTAATTAGTTTAAAATTGTTGTAATTTTTTTCTAATGTTTGTAAATATTTTTTTATTTTTTTGTAACTTAGTTCTTTTTTATTTTTTGTACTTTAGTTAGTTTATTTAATTGTATTTATTTGTAGGAATTGTATTTAATTTATTTATTGATAGTTTAGTGTTAGGTTTAATTGTAGATAATTGTAGGTAGTTTATTTAATTTATTTATTGATATTGTAGTGTTAGGTTTAATTGTAACTTAGGTTAGGATTTATTTTACAGGTAATTTTGTAATTATTTTAACTATTTTAGCTATTTAATAGTTCTTAACTATTTAATAGCTATTGTACCTGGTTAAAATAAATACAAAGTTACCTGTAAAATAAATATTAATCCTAAAATAGCTATAATATAATTATAATTTATATTGTAGCTATATTAGGGTTTATTTTACAGGTAAGTATTTAGCTTTAAATAGGAATAATTTATTTAATAAGAGTTAATTTATTTAGTTAGATTTAAATTATATTTAACTTAGGGGGGTGTTAGTGTTAGGGTTAGACTTAGCTTTAGGGGTTAATCCATTTATTACAGTAGCGGCGAGATTCGGTTGGCAGATTAGGGGTTAATAATTGAAGTTAGGTGTCGGCAATGTTAGGGAGAGCAGATTAGGGGTTAATACTATTTATTATAGGGTTAGTGAGGCGGATTAGGGGTTAATAACTTTATTATAGTAGCGGTGCGGTCCGCTCGGCAGATTAGGGGTTAATAAGTGTAGGCAGGTGGAGGCGACGTTGAGGGGGGCAGATTAGGGGTTAATAAATATAATATAGGGGTCGGCGGTGTTAGGGGCAGCAGATTAGGGGTACATAAGTATAACGTAGGTGGCGGTCGGCAGATTAGGGGTTAAAAAATTTAATCGAGTGGCGGCGATGTGGGGGGACCTCGGTTTAGGGGTACATAGGTAGTTTATGGGTGTTAGTGTACTTAAGAGCACAGTAGTTAAGAGCTTTATAAACCGGCGTTAGCCCAGAAAGCTCTTAACTACTGACTTTTTTCTGCGGCTGGAGTATTGTCGTTAGATTTCTAATGCTCACTTTAGCCACGACTCTAAATACCGGAGTTAGAAAGATCCCATTGAAAAGATAGGATACGCAATTGACGTAGGGGGATCTGCGGTATGGAAAAGTTGCGACTGCAAAGTGAGCGTTAGAGCCTTGCCTGACTGACTCCAAATACCGGCGGTAGCCCAAAACCAGCGTTAGGAGCCTCTAACGCTGGTTTTCACGGCTACCGCCCAACTCTAAATCTAGGCCTTAGTTTTAATAGATTTGATTTACATGTTTTTGTTTTCCTATTTTAAAGGGACAACAACACATGGCTTAGGAAAGAAAGGTAATACATTCCATGTAGTGTGACCAAATGATTTATTTTGTGCATTAAAAAATATTAATATTAAAAATAAATATAGGCTATTGGGATATTTAGGCAACTAATGACTGTCCCTGTATTATTTATTAGCTGCAGAAGAAATAAGAAAGGCAGAAACTATCTTTATTAATTATAACAAAGGTGCCAAAACATTTGCCCAGCCTTAATAAAGAGAAAATTAAAGGGACATTGTTGCAATGCACTTGTCTTAGCAGATATACAGTTTTGATGAAAGCTTTTACACTTTTCCATGCATCAGAATTTCAAAGGGAGCCCGTAGTGCCTTCTATCTTATCAATGTCTGTGTGGACAATGTTCCCAAACAGCAAACCTGTCCACGTGTCTTTAGGGCCTCCAATGCATCGTTTGCTGCTTGAGATGTTTGACATCTGCAATATCTAAGGTCGCAGTAAAGTTAAGAAACAGCAGTCATAAAACTGGGGCTTCTTAAATCTCAGTTGCAGGGAAACTGTACACGAATGTTCTGGTCCTCATAGGCAGCACCTTATACAATAATTTAACATTAAACAAGCAATCACTTATGTATCCTCTCCCCCTTCCTTAATGCAACCAATTGCATGAGGGGTGTCAGTTAATCCAGATAAATTAGTCAAGAATATTTGACATTCACAATATTTGTGTGGATCCAACTTTAGGTCCAGGTTTGTTGTATTGGTGATCGCAGAGAGTAATTTCATCAGTATCTGTGTCCCATATGTAGGGATGCTGAGACTTAACTTCAACAGCTGCTGCTGCAGCACTCTAGGCGTGCGCAACACGTGCTGCCTAGATTTAAAGAGGCCAAGTCCTAATTACCATAACTCTCACCTGGAGCGAATAGGGTGAGAGTTCCTATAAAAGGCTACTCAGCTCATCACTCTGAGCTGAGTCATTGTAACTTACCTTAATCCTTCAGCCTGTGCTCCTACTTTGTATCTTCATCTGCTCTCCTGCTTTCTGCAAGTCAAAGCATACCTATGTATGCTCACCTTGTTCCAGAGACAAGCATACCTAACTTCTACTTGCATATGCTCTCCTGGTTCCTGAAAAACAAAGCATACTTATCTGATACCTGTGTATGTTCACCTTGTTCCAGAGACCAAGCATACTTTCTTTGTAGCTGCATATGCTCACCTTTTTTTCAGAGACCAAGCATACGTACCTGATACCTGCATGGCTGCATATGCTCATTTGTTCCAGAGATCAAGCATACTTACCTTGCATATGCATATGCTCACCTTCTCTGATATGTGTGTATGCTCACTTTGTCCTGAATCTGTGTCTGCTGTACCTCCTTGACAGTCTCACAATCAGTACCCACTGGGTGTTCAGTGCCTCTTAAAATCATCTGTATTCACTGTACCTACTTGGTACCCTGTGAAAGTCTCATCAACAGTACCCGCTGGATATTCTGTGCCTACTAATAATATTGTGTCTGCAATACCAGTGACAGCTTTGCTCAAACCAGCTGTGCCTGCTGTACTTACCTTGTATCCAGTGTCAGCCTCACCAACAGTACCCACTGGGTATCCTGTGCTTGCTAAGAAACTTGTGTCTTCTAAACTAGAGACAGTTTTCCTCATACCAGCTGTGGCTGCTGTACCTACCTGGTATTCCATGACAGCCTCACTCTCTACTGCACAAATCAAGCGCCAATGTCCATTGGACTTTGTTACTGCAACCTATTTAAGTATTCTGAACTTTGTATTGGACTTTAGTGTTCTGCATTGGGCCTTTGTTCAAACTTGCTCTTTCTGTGATCTTTAATTTGAACTACCCAACTGGGCTTGCTTATCGTTCAGTGAAGCTTTAAAAAGCATTCTGCATTCTGAATTCCACACACCCTAATTCACCTCACAATATCAGAGGTTGGGGACAAGATAAGAAGCAGCTTCTTAAGACAAGTGCTTCTCCACTTTCAGTTGCAGGCTTAGATGAGAGAGCTTATACTGCAATGTCCCCTGTCTCAGCAAACACAACTTCATAAATGAGGGTCATTTCTTCCATCACACATGCAAACATGCAAGTTCCTGTTTAACTGGTACAGCAAATTATTTTATTGTTTCAAAGAAGTATCAATAGGCAGATATATTGCAGTTCCACTTGGTTGATTTTAAACAGAATGCTGCTATGTCCATACATTTGCTAAGGTACATGGATGAGTTTAACCATATCTTTGCCAATGGTTTCTATCTGGTTTGTCTTGTTTCTTTCCTGCTCCTTTATAATCTGTTGAAAAAAAAAAAGCAATGGTGAACTATAAGGAAGCCAAACAACACAAAAATATAAAAATGAAAAACAAATAAAATAAAAACAAGACTGAACATATATGATATACTTGTAAAAACAAAAACAAAAAAGTCTGCCTAGTCGAGATTGAGAAATAAACTCTATGTAGTATTGGTTCTTACTTTTATCTTGTGCACACTCTATTTTAGTATTTGTATACTAAGAGGCATATTTAACAAATGTCTGTCGGACCTGATCCGACAGTGCAGATCAGGTCCAACAGACTTCACTGAATGCAGAGAGCAATATGCTCTCTGTATTCAGCATTGCACCAGCAGCTCTTGTGAGCTGCTGGTTCAACGCTGCCCCCTGCAGACTCGCGGCTAATCGGCTGCCAGCAGAGGGGTGTTAATCAACTCGATCGTACTTGATTGGGTTGAATTCCGAC
Source organism: Bombina bombina (assembly GCF_027579735.1). Taxonomy (NCBI): domain Eukaryota; kingdom Metazoa; phylum Chordata; class Amphibia; order Anura; family Bombinatoridae; genus Bombina; species Bombina bombina. Next base: position 150,131,609 of record NC_069505.1, read on the forward strand.
GATGTCTGTCCGCCTGCACAGAGCAGACAGACAGGTTATGGAGCAGCGGTCTTTAGACTGTAGATTGTAAGTTTCCATGGGAATAGGGCCCTCGATTCCTCCTGTATGTGTTTGTAAATTCTGCCCAGTCTCTTACTCTTAGAAGTTTTATACTATTGTTTTTTTTAAATGAACTGTATCCATGGACAGCGCTGCGGAATATGATGGCGCTTCATAAAGAAAGTATAATAATAATATAATAATAGACGGCTGCTTCATAACTGCTGTTTCTGGCGAGCCTGCTCGCCAGAAACATGGGCCCTCAAGCTCCATTCTGAGCTTGACAGTTAGGCCACTAAGAGCAGTGACCATGAAGAATATTAGAAAGCTTAGACATGAACAGTTCCTTATTCTAAGAATTTGTTTGTTTTTTGTACAATCAATATAAAAACAGCCAGTTTTCTAGAAACAATTTGATGAGACTATAGCAATAAATTAGCCCACAGTTAGCTTTTCCATTGTCCAGTCATCTCATATTGCTGTAACTTACATTATTGTCATTATGTGATACTTACTGGTTACTGTTTACATGCATGAATCATCCGTGATGAATTATAATTATAGTCCCATTCTCTGAAGAGGAAATACATCTTACCAGCATATTACAAATTCATGTTTTATGATTACAGTAGACAGTTGGATACATGCATAAATAAATATATCACCAACATAAATATCTTTCAATATATATATAAAAAAAATATATATACAGTATATATATATATATATATATATATATATACATATATATATATATATATATATATATATATATATATATATATATATATATATTGTCACCTACTTCAGCATCCATAAGTTCCTCTTGTTATTTCATAAATTCTCCTTGACTTCTAGTTACCAACTTTGCAATTTTCAGCTGTTTAATTCCCTAAAACTTTCTTACGCCATTTTTAGCTAGATTACTACAAATACAGGAGGCATTGAGGGCCCTATTTCCATGGGAACTTATAACTTAGGTACAGTATATATGTACAATATGTATTTTACATTAACAGTATCATATATATATATATATATATATATATATATATATATATATATATATATATATATATACATGCTCCTCATGTGTCTGCATTCGCAATTCCCATTGGTCAGCAACCAAGGTACAAAGTCAAATCTTCAATAATAATACAAGCAAGGACTGCACTCACTGGATTTGGATAAATAAAGTGATGTTTATTTCATGGGAACATTTCAGGGTTCGCAGACCCCTTCCTCAGACCCTATATATTTAATAATAAAAAGTAAAAAAAAAAAATATATGCGTAAAATATTCATAATGCGCATCAGGGTTTGCAATTTAGGACTAACACGGTCGGGTTAGTGTACATGAAGAATTGCTGTCTTCAGTGAGCATTATTGAAATATTTAATATAAACTATTAAAAATATTAATAAAAAGCTATTAAAATTATTATACATAATGTAAAAATGTAGATATATTCTATGCATTATTTACAATATTTTACAGTATGTATAATAGTTTTAAATAATTATTATTAATATTTTTTAATAGTTTATATTTAATATTTCAATAACGTACACTGAAGATAGCAATTTTTCATGTGTGCTAACACACAGCATGCGCAGCAAACTCTGTACTTCTACTGGCCACATTTAACATTGCACACGTGTTTTCTTGTGTAATGTCATCCACTGCTTGCTTGTGACCGATTGTGCATGAGCAATAACTATCAATCACCCCGAATGAGTATGTTGAGGGTGATTGAACCACACTACCTTTTCAGTTATTCAGATAGAGCTTATGATTTTAAACTTTCCAATTGACTTCTATTATCTATTTTGTTTGGTTCTCTTTGTATCCTTTGTTGAAAAGAATACCTAGGTAGGCTCAGTAACTGCTGATTGGTGGCTGCAAATATATGCTTCATGTTATTAGCTCACCCAGGCCTAGATTTGGAGTTCGGCGGTAAAAGGGCTGTTAACGCTCCGCGGGCTTTTTTCTGGCCGCACCATAAAATTAACTCTGGTATCGAGAGTTCAAACAAATGCTGCGTTAGGCTCCAAAAAAGGAGCGTAGAGCATTTTTACCGCAAATGCAACTCTCGATACCAGAGTTGCTTACGGACGCGGCCGGCCTCAAAAACGTGCTCGTGCACGATATCCCCATAGGAAACAATGGGACTGTTTGAGCTGGAAAAAAACCTAACACCTGCAAAAAAGCAGCGTTCAGCTCCTAACGCAGCCCCATTGTTTCCTATGGGGAAACACTTCCTACGTCTGCATCTAACACCCAAACATGTACCCCGAGTCTATACACCCCTAGCCTTACACTTATTAACCCCTATTCTGCCGCCCCCGCTATCGCTGACCCCTGCATATTTTTTTTAACCCCTAATCTGCCGCTCCGTACACCGCCGCCACCTAAGTTATCCTTATGTACCCCTAATCTGCTGCCCCTAACATCGCCGACCCCTATATTATATTTATTAACCCCTAATCTGCCCCCCTCAACGTCGCCGACACCTGCCTACACTTATTAACCCCTAATCTGCCGAGCGGACCTGAGCGCTACTATAATAAAGTTATTAACCCCTAATCCGCCTCACTAACCCTATCATAAATAGTATTAACCCCTAATCTGCCCTCCCTAACATCGCCGACACCTAACTTCAATTATTAACCCCTAATCTGCCGACCGGAGCTCACCGCTATTCTAATAAATTGATTAACCCCTAAAGCTAAGTCTAACCCTAACACTAACACCCCCCTAAGTTAAATATAATTTTTATCTAACGAAATAAATTAACTCTTATTAAATAAATGATTCCTATTTAAAGCTAAATACTTACCTGTAAAATAAACCCTAATATAGCTACAATATAAATTATAATTATATTATAGCTATTTTAGGATTAATATTTATTTTACAGGCAACTTTGTAATTATTTTAACCAGGTACAATAGCTATTAAATAGTTAAGAACTATTTAATAGTTACCTAGTTAAAATAATAACAAATTTACCTGTAAAATAAATCCTAACTTAAGATATAATTAAACCTAACACTACCCTATCAATAAAATAATTAAATAAACTACCTACAATTACCTACAATTAACCTAACACTACACTATCAATAAATTAATTAAACACAATTCCTACAAATAAATACAATTAAATAAACTAGCTAAAGTACAAAAAATAAAAAAGAACTAAGTTACAGAAAATAAAAAAATATTTACAAACATAAGAAAAATATTACAACAATTTTAAACTAATTACACCTACTCTAAGCCCCCTAATAAAATAACAAAGCCCCCCAAAATAAAAAATTCCCTACCCTATTCTAAATTAAAAAAGTTACAAGCTCTTTTACCTTACCAGCCCTGAACAGGGCCCTTTGCGGGGCATGCCCCAAGAATTTCAGCTCTTTTGCCTGTAAAAGAATAAATACAATACCCCCCCCCAACATTACAACCCACCACCCACATACCCCTAATCTAACCCAAACCCCCCTTAAATAAACCTAACACTAAGCCCCTGAAGATCTTCCTACCTTGTCTTCACCATACCAGGTTCACCGATCCGTCCTGAAGAGCTCCTCCGATGTCCTGATCCAAGCCCAAGCGGGGGCTGAAGAGGTCCATGATCCGGTCAAAGTCTTCATCCAAGCGGGGCAGAAGAGGATCTTCCATCCGATTGAAGTCATCATCCAGGCGGCATCTTCTATGGTCTTCCATCCGGAGCGAAGCGGCAGGATCCTGAAGACCTCCAGCGCGGAACATCCATCCGGACCGACGACTGAACGACGAATGACTGTTCCTTTAAGGGACGTCATCCAAGAGGGCGTCCCTCGAATTCCGATTGGCTGATAGGATTCTATCAGCCAATCGGAATTAAGGTAGGAATTTTCTGATTGGCTGATGGAATCAGCCAATCAGAATCTAGTTCAATCCGATTGGCCGATCCAATCAGCCAATCAGATTGAGCTTGCATTCTATTGGCTGATCGGAACAGCCAATAGAATGCGAGCTCAATCTGATTGGCTGATTGGATCAGCCAATCGGATTGAACTTGATTCTGATTGGCTGATTCCATCAGCCAATCAGAAAATTCCTACCTTAATTCCGATTGGCTGATAGAATCCTATCAGCCAATCGGAATTCGAGGGACGCCATCTTGGATGACGTCCCTTAAAGGAACAGTCATTCGTCGTTCAGTCGTCGGTCCGGATGGATGTTCCGCGCTGGAGGTCTTCAGGATCCTGCCGCTTCGCTCCGGATGGAAGACCATAGAAGATGCCGCCTGGATGATGACTTCAATCGGATGGAAGATCCTCTTCTGCCCCACTTGGATGAAGACTTTGACCGGATCATGGACCTCTTCAGCCCCCGCTTGGGCTTGGATCAGGACATCGGAGGAGCTCTTCAGGACGGATCGGTGAACCTGGTATGGTGAAGACAAGGTAGGAAGATCTTCAGGGGCTTAGTGTTAGGTTTATTTAAGGGGGGTTTGGGTTAGATTAGGGGTATGTGGGTGGTGGGTTGTAATGTTGGGGGGGGGTATGGTATGTTTTTTTTTACAGGCAAAAGAGCTGAAATCCTTGGGGCATGCCCCGCAAAGGGCCCTGTTCAGGGCTGGTAAGGTAAAAGAGCTTGTAACTTTTTTAATTTAGAATAGGGTAGGGAATTTTTTATTTTGGGGGGCTTTGTTATTTTATTAGGGGGCTTAGAGTAGGTGTAATTAGTTTAAAATTGTTGTAATATTTTTCTTATGTTTGTAAATATTTTATTATTTTTTGTAACTTAGTTCTTTTTTATTTTTTGTACTTTAGCTAGTTTATTTAAATGTATTTATTTGTAGCAATTGTGTTTAATTAATTTATTGATAGTGTAGTGTTAGGTTAATTGTAGGTAATTGTAGGTAGTTTATTTAATTAATTTATTGATAGGGTAGTGTTAGGTTTAATTATATCTTAGGTTAGGATTTATTTTACAGGTAAATTTGTTATTATTTTAACTAGGTAACTATTAAATAGTTCTTAACTATTTAATAGCTATTGTACCTGGTTAAAATAATTACAAAGTTGCCTGTAAAATAAATATTAATCCTAAAATAGCTATAATATAATTATAATTTATATTGTAGCTATATTAGGATTTATTTTACAGGTAAGTATTTAGTTTTAAATAGGAATAAGTTATTTAATAAGAGTTAATTTATTTCGTTAGATTTAAATTATATTTAACTTAGGGGGGTGTTAGTGTTAGGGTTAGACTTAGCTTTAGGGGTTAATCCATTTATTAGAATAGCGGTGAGCTCCGGTCGGCAGATTAGGGGTTAATAATTGAAGTTAGGTGTTGGCGATGTTAGGGAGGGCAGATTAGGGGTTAATACTATTTATGATAGGGTTAGTGAGGCGGATTAGGGGTTAATAACTTTATTATAGTAGCGGTGCGGTCCGCTCGGCAGATTAGGGGTTAATAAGTGTAGGTAGGTGTCGGCGACGTTGAGGGGGGCAGATTAGGGGTTAATAAATATAATATAGGGGTCGGTGGTGTTAGGGGTAGCAGATTAGGGGTACATAGGGATAACGTAGGTGGCGGCACTTTGCGGTCGGAAGATTAGGGGTTAATTATTTTAAGTAGCTGGCGGCGACGTTGTGGGGGGCAGGTTAGGGGTTAATAAATGTAATACAGGGGTCGGCGGGGTTAGGGGCAGCAGATTAGGGGTACATAAGTATAACGTAGGTGGCGGTCGGCAGATTAGGGGTTAAAAATTTTAATCGAGTGGCGGCGGTGTGGGGGGACCTCGGTTTAGGGGTACATAGGTAGTTTATGGGTGTTAGTGTACTTTAGGGTACAGTAGTTAAGAGCTTTATGAACCGGCGTTAGCCAGAAAGCTCTTAACTCCTGCTATTTTCAGGCGGCTGGAATCTTGTCGTTAGAGCTCTAACGCTCACTTCAGAAACGACTCTAAATACCGGCGTTAGAAAGATCCCATTGAAAAGATAGGCTACGCAAATGGCGTAGGGGGATCTGCGGTATGGAAAAGTCGCGGCTGAAAAGTGAGCGTTAGACCCTTTAATCACTGACTCCAAATACCAGCGGGCGGCCAAAACCAGCGTTAGGAGCCTCTAACGCTGGTTTTGACGGCTACCGCCGAACTCCAAATCTAGGCCCCAGTGTTTTAAATAGCTCCCTGTAATGCATTGCCGCTTCTTCAACAAGGTATACCAAGAAAAGGAAGCAAATTAGATAATAGAAGTCAATTGGAGAATTGTTTTAAATAGTGTTCTCTATATGAATCATGAAAGAACAATTTCAGATTTTATGTCCCTTTAACCCCTTGGCGACCGAGGACGTGTCAGGCTTGTCCTACATAGGGTGTCAGTTAATGACCAAGGACGTGCCTGGCACGTCCTCTGGGGTTTCAAGCACTGAAAGTGATCATGATCGCTTCCAGATGCTTTCAGGATATTTCCTCAATGTTGAGGCATCGTGCAATACCCTTTTTTTTAGGCAACCGATGCAGAGGGGCCACCTCTGCATTGGCCAGCGATGGTGCCGATTATTGGTAGCATGGGAAGGATATGAAGGAGGCGGGTGGGTGGCCCATAGCTGCAGATGAGTTCCAGATCTGGGAGTGTCGGCAGAGGGAGTGTGCGCATGTGCATGAGGGGCGGTGGTGCGTGCACGTGAATGGGCGGGGCGCAGGCACGCCCGCCCGCCCGCTAATATGATGGATTTTCGTGGAGGATGTGGGAAGGAGGGTGAGGGAAGGAGGGGGGAAATAAGTGTTTGGGAAATGGATCTGGGAGGGGGAGGTGGAGGTTTCTGCAGGCTCGCCAGAGACAGCAGTTATGAAGCAGCAGTCTATTATTATATTATTATTATACTTTATTTATGAAGCACCATCATATTCCGCAGCGCTGTCCATGGATACAGTTCATTTAAATAAAACAATAATATAAAACTTCTAAGAGTAAGAGACAGGGCAGAATTTACAAACACATACAGGAGGAATCGAGGGCCCTATTCCTGTGGGAACTTACAATCTACAGTCTAAAGACCGCTGCTCCATAACCTGTCCGTCTGCTTTGAGCAGGCGGACAGACATTGCTGGAATACAACCCGATCAAGTATGATCAGGTTGATTGACACCCCCCCTGCTGGCAGATGATTAGCCGTGAGTCTGCAGGGGGCGGCGTTGCACCAGCAGCTCACAAGAGCTGCTGGTGCACTGCTGACTACGGAGAGCGTATTGCTCTCTGCATTCAGCGAGGTCTGGGGGACCTGATCCGCACTGTCAGATCAGGTCCGCCAGACCTTTGATAAATAGGCCTCAAAGTGTCCTTTTCATTATCTCAAAGTCACAAGTTCCCATGAGCAAGTATATTATTCCTATATATAAGTATTGTACTACATACATCATTTTCAGTGGTCTATAATAAAAAAAAAACCTTCCAGCCTCCCTAGTCTTCTTTGTTATTTTGATGTAAACATAAACTAAAGTGTTTTCTTTTTCTCTATTTTGTCCAATGTTTATCCCCAAAGGCTAGATCAGTTGTATATTCCTTTATCCCTGGGGCACTAACTGAATAACTGGTGCTAACACAGGAAAAGCCAAATATATGCTCTATTTTTGGCCATTGAAGATAAACCTATTATGGAATAACAAAGGTTCTGTTGAGATTAAAATGGCTGAAAAGGTTGGCCGTTAAAATAGGTTGTGAGCTCTACACAATATGTTAGTCAGTATATAAATATATAATACTGGTGGCAATAATAATGTACAATGATTAGTTTATCATTTATATTAATTCTACAAGTTAAAGGGACATTAAACACAAATTCTAAGCAACATGATCATGTGGTGTGCGTATTTCCAAAAATAAGAAAAATTGGAAATAGACAGAGGGAGCGGTACAGTTAGATATTGTTGTTTATTGTTAGCATAGTGTAATTTGATAATATAACAATATGAAAATAGGATGTGATATAAAATCAGGTTTACAGACATCACCTAAAATCAATTCAAAAAGACTGTATATAAAGCTAATATAAAATGAGAAGAGCTCATAAAAAAAAGCTAATAAAAAGTAGGTATATAATATATTTATATCTATGTGTGCATACATATATATACACACACATATACATACACCCATATATATGTGTGTGTGGGAGATATGAAATGGGATGAAATAAAGGTGGAAAAATGTAAAATAAAACATGAAAAAATTTGTGGAATATAAAACAGAAATATTGAATATACATTATAAATTATTAATATAAATTATGAACTATAAAAAATAATACAGATACAATCTTAATGCCAGTTCTTATTCCAGCGGATTGGGCTTGCAAGGATAATCTAAAAAAGATATAAAGAAGAGTACATCATGGTGCAGTTATCTCAAATAACAGATGAAAATTGCTAGATTGCTACCATATGGGTACACACAAAGATATTTGCACTGGAAGCGAGTGCAAAAAAGGCAGGCTGGGCTTTGTAGTATCCAGCTGACTGTTATGGGTACTGTCTCCCTTCAGTGTAATTAGTGTTGTCTCCCTTCAGTATGGTGAAGTGATGGTTTCTTTGGTAACTGATGTTAGTATCCCTTTAATATATGAAAGATTCAGAACTTCCCATAGTGTAGTTGAGACATATATACGGAAATTGTTTCAAAACACATTTCTCAATTGGGTACTCGCATGTGGGTTTGCACAGCAACTCATGCAAACAGAGCGGGCTGGATTTTGTAGACTTCAGCTGTCTAGTCTTATCGGTCTCCATTGGATGGTGTGCCAATTGCCAATGAGATAAAAAAGGTAAATAATTTGTAAAATGCGCTCCAAAAATTTCAAAAGTTGTACAAACTAATAGACTACTTACAAACACAGATTTAATAATAGAAAAACATATAAAAAGCATGCAACGCGTTTCTCAGTTGATTCACTGTTTCTTCAGGCAAATCTGTTGTGCAAAGCCCATGGGGTATTCTCCTCGAAAAGTGTATATGAAAAATTGAATATTTCATAAAACAATAATGTTTTGTTAATAGAATATATTCTATTTATTTGTAAATATATATACGTATATATATATATATATATATATATATATATATATGTGATGATTTTGGACAGAAATATCTATTTATAGCAAGATATCTCTAGATATCTCGAGATCTATATATGAATATCTCTTTGAAAATAGATTTGAGATATTGTTTGATGTGCATAAAATTGTAATGTGAAATATTTTCATTATCTCCATAGTTAAACATATATCTATACATATAAATCCATATTTCTCAATGTATGTGTATGTGTGTCAATGTAAACTCCCTTTGCTTTTTTTTCTAGCACCCGAGATCTCTTATTTTTGAGCCCTTATAACTTTTGTGCCTATGATTATGGCACCTGCTGAAACGTGTAAGCCCAACTTGTCTCCTTTGTACCCAGTGCTGGTGTTTATGGATTTTATCCTTCTACAATAACGTTTTGAATTTTAAACTTTTATGGATTCGGGATTTCCTCTTTTTTTTTTTGCAAGGAGTCCTGATCACTCTGGCCACAGTTGACCCCCCGCTCAGCCCTGCAGCCTGTAAGCAAACCTGTCAAGCTAACCTGTTTGGTCAATACCGCTTGGAGTGTGCCAGACATATGCTTGTGGATACCCGGAAGTGAAAGAAGCGGTCTCTGACGTAACAGCCACAGAGGTGAAGATATCCACAACGGAGATGTAGATTGAACTTTGTGCCTAAGTTGTAGTGCGGCTGTCTTAGGATCTTCCATCTGGTTCAGGTTGGGAACATCTTGGCAGAAGGGTGAGTTGGTCCCCTTCTTTGCTGAGTGGATACCAGGACATTCAGTATGTGGGGTGTAGCGGTTCAGTATTTAAGCCTTTCTGCTTCTTGGTGATTGAAGTGCGGGTTGTCAACTACATTACTCAGGTTTGCTCAGGATTTGCTGAGCGGTTATTTGAACATTTGAAGATGGGGTACTGAGAGTAACATTAATTTTGGGAAAGTAAGTTTGATGTGAGGTTGCCTTTTCTTTTGCTTGTAACTGTACTTTGTAATGTATTTTTGAAGTGTTTCGTGAAACTTTTTTGTTGCGGAAAACTGTTAACTACAGCTATTCGAGCGTGGATAGGATTGTTGTGTAAAAGGCGATTGCGAGCACACAATGGTGATTTTTTTAAAGACTTGCAGTATTTGCGCAATGAAATTTGATTGCGAAAAGACCATATCGTGTGCGGAAAATACATACCGCGTGACTTGTAATCCTTCCCTATGTTTGAAGTATATCTATTATTCTGTAAATGTAAGAAACTGTATGTTGGTAGAACAAAAAGAAAAGTAATAAAGGCCTAGATTACGAGTTTTGCGTTAGACGCTGTGCGGTGCTAACGAGCAGTTTTCCCTCACTGCTCTCTTACATGCAGCGCTGGTATTACGAGTTTTCAGAAAGCCGTCATTAAAAGACAAGAAGTGAGCATTGAGCATAATTTTGCTCATTACCGCACTCCAATACCAGCTCACCACTGCTTAAGTCAGTGGTGAGCTGGTGTAACATGCTCGTGCAAATCTAAATAAATATTCCTATCATTAACTAAATTATTCCTATTTAAAACTAAATACTTACCTATAAAATAAACCCTAAGATAGCTACAATATAACTAATAATTACATTGTAGCTATCTTAGGTTTTTTTTTATTTTACAGGCAAGTTTGTATTTATTTTAACTAGGTAGAATAGTTATTAAATAGTTATTAACTACCTAGCTAAAATAAAGACAAATTTACCTGTAAAATAAAACCTAACCTAAGTTACACGAACACCTAATACTACAATATAATTAAATAAATTAACTAAATTAAAAACAATTACCTAAATTAAATTAAATTAAATTAGCTAAAGTACAAAAAACAAACAAACACTAAATTACAGAAAATAATAAACAAATTACAGATATTTAAACTAATTAGACCTAATCTAATAGCCCTATTAAATAAAAAAGCCCCCCAAAATAAAAAAAAAACCTAGCCTAAACTACCAATATCCCTTAAAAGGGCCTTTTGCGGGGCATTGCCCCAAAGCAATCAGCTCTTTTACCTTTAAAAAAATACAAACAACCCCCCCAATAGTAAAACCCACCACCCACACAACCAACCCCCCAAATAAAAATACTATCTAAAAAAACCTAAGCTCCCCATTGCCCTGAAAAGGGCATTTGGATGGGCATTGCCCTTAAAAGGGCAGTTAGCTCTATTGTTGCCCAAAGTCCCAAACCTAAAAATAAAACCCACCCAATACACCTTTAAAAAAACCTAACACTAACCCCCTGAAGATCGACTTACCGGGAGACGTCTTCATCCAAATCGGGCCAAAGTCCTCAACGAAGCTGGGAGAAGTCTTCATCCAAGCCGAGTGAAGTGGTCCTCCAAACAGGCAGAAATCTTCATCCAGGTGGCATTTTCTATCTTCATCCATCCGGCGCGGAGTGGCTCCATCTTCAAGACATCCAACGCAGAGCAACCTTTTCATCTGGAGTCTTCTTACTGAATGAAGGTACCTTTAAGTGATGTCATCCAAGATGGCATCCCTTAGATTCCCATTGATTGATAGATGCTCCTCGTCCGATGTCTTGAAGATGGAACTGCTCCGCGCCGGATGGATGAAGATAGAAGATGCCGTCTGGCTAAAGACTTCTGCCCGTCTGGAGGATTACTTTGTCCGGCTTGGATGAAGACTTTTCCCGGCTTCATTGAGGACTTCGGCCTGGCTTGGATGAAGACGTCTCCCGGTAAGTCGATCTTCAGGGGGTTAGTGTTAGTTTTTTTTAAGGGTGTATTGGGTGTGTTTTATTTTTAGGTTAGGGTTTGGGTGGTAAAAGAGCTAACTGCCCTTTTAAGGGCAATGCTCATCCAAATGCCCTTTTCAGGGCAATGGGGAGCTTAGGTTTTTTTAGATAGTATTTTATTTGTGGGGTTGGTTGTGTGGGTGGTGGGTTTTACTGCAGGGTGGGTTGTTTGTATTTTTTTTACAGGTAAAAGAGCTGATTACTTTGGGGCAATGCCCCACAAAAGGCCCTTATAAGGGCTATTGGTAGTTTAGTTTAGGCTAGGGTTTTTTATTTTGGGGGGGGGCTTTTTTATTTTAATAGGGCTATTAGATTAGGTCTAATTAGTTTAAATATCTGTAATTTGTTTATTATTTTCTGTAATTTAGTGGGGGGGGTTGTACTTTAGCTAATTTAATTTATGTAATTTTTTTTAATTTAGTTAATTTATTTAATTATATTGTAGCGTTAGGTGTTAGTGTAACTTAGGTTAGGTTTTATTTTACAGGTAAATTTGTATTTATTTTCACTAGGTAGTTATTAAATAGTTAATAACTATTTAATAACTATTCTACCTAGTTAAAATAAATACAAACTTGCATGTAAAAAAACAAAAAACCCTAAGATAGCTAAAATGTAACTATTAGTTATATTGTAGCTATTTTAGGGTTTATTTTACAGGTAAGTATTAAGTTTTAAATAGGAATAATATAGTTAATGATAGGAATATTTATTTAGATTTATTTAAATTATATTTAAGTTACGGGGTGTTAGGGTTAGACTTAGGTTTAGGGGTTAATAACTTTATTATAATGGCGGCGACGTTGGGGGCGGCAGATTAGGGGTTGATAAATGTAGGTAGGTGGCGGCGATGTTAGGGACGGCAGATTAGGGGTTAATAATATTTAACTAATGTTTGCGAGGCGGGAGTGTGGCGGTTTAGGGGTTAATATGTTTATTATAGTGGGGGCGGCAGATTAGGGGTTAAAAAGTGTAGGTAGGTTGCCGCAACATTGAGGGCGGCAGATTAGGGGTTAATAAATATAATGTAGGTGTCGGCGATGTTGGGGGCAGCAGATTAGGGGTTCATAAATATAATGTAGTTAGAGCGGTGTCCGGAGAGGCAGATTAGGGGTTACAATTTTTATTATAGTGTTTGTGATGTGGGAGGGCCTCAGTTTAGGGGTTAACAGGTAGTTTATGGGTGTTAGTGTACTTTTTAGCACTTTAGTTATGAGTTTTATGTTACGGCGTTGTACCATAACACTCTTAACTACTGACTTTTAAATGCGTTCAGACTCTTGACAGGGTAGGGTGTACCGCTCACTCTTTGGCCTCCCAGGACAGACTCGGAATACAGGCGCTATGGAAGTCCCATAGAAAAAAGACTTTACAAAGTTTACGTAAGTCGTTTTGTTGTAAGGCCAAAGAAGTGTGCGGTACAGATAAACCTTCAAGACTAATAATAGCAGCAGGCGTAAAAAAGCAGCGCTAGGACCTCTTAATGCTGCTTTTTTTACCCTAATGCACAACTCGTAATCTAGCTGAAAGTGTTTTTACTTTGGGTCGAATCTGGTTGCGCTTGTTCTTGTGTTTTAATTAATAAATATTGGGCTCAATCTATACCTCTTCTATTTTTAGCTCAAAATGCAAGTAAATAGTTAATATTTATCATGCGCACAGCAATATAGTTCACACAAAATTTTAGCAAACAACTTGAAATACCAAAGTAAGGGCTAGATTACAAGTGTCAATCTATTTAGCACTCCCGCTTAGGCAAATACATTGCTTGAAGCAATCTTTTTGTATGGCTTAGCAAGCATATTACATGTTGAAAGTGAAACCCAATGCATGCTAACTAAAGAACTTAAAGGGACACAGAACCCAATTTTTTTCTTTTGTGATTAAGATAGAGCATGACATTTTAAGAAACTTTCTAATTTACTCCTATTTTCAAATTTTCTTAATTCTCTTGGTATCTTTATTTGAAATGCAAGAATGTAGGTTTAGATGCCGGCCCATTTTTGGTGAACAACCTGGGTTGTTCTTGCTGATTGGTGGATAAATTCATCCATCAATAAAAAAGTGCTATCCAGAGTGCTGAACCACAAAAGAAGCTTAGATGCCTTCTTTTTCAAATGAAGATAGCAAGAGAATGAAGAAAAATTGATAATAGGAGTAAATTAGGAAGTTGCTTAAAATTGCATGCTCTATCTGAATCACAAAAGAAAAAAATTGGGTTCAGTGTCCCTTTAATATGTATTGAGACACTTATCACTCACTCTATATTTTTATTTCACATTCCAATGTTCTTGTCATACAGGACAATGTTAGTTTTATTTTAAATAAATATTTCAATATATCTTATATATCTGAATTTACCTCTCTCTCTATATATATATATATATATTCCTAGAGATATATAGGTATATATATTTCTTTTATTAACATTATCACATATATATAGATATATATTTAATAATGAAAATTATTTTTTTTGCCATGGGAAGAACATAGGAATGCAATTATGCAGAACACGCTTTGGGTTTCTTGATTTAGGTCTAAAGCGGTGTCGGGGTAATACACATAAACAATTTATTATCTTAAGGTGCATTATGGAAATATTTAAAAAAATATTAATAATTATTAAAAATATTATAGATAGATAGACCTAAAGCGTGAAAAACGAAGTGCTATATGCATATTTTACATTCCAATGCTCTTTACATAGATTTGTTTTCATTTTTATTATATATATATATATATATATATATATATATATACACTCACTGGCCACTTTATTAGGTACACCTGTTCAATTGCTTGGTAACACAAATTGTTAATTAGCCAATCCCATGGCAGCAACTCAATGCATTTAGACATCTATACGTGGTGAAGACGACTTGCTAAAGTTTAAACCGAGCATCAGAATGGGGGAGAAAGGGGATTTAAGTGACTTTGAACATGGCATGGTTGTTGGTGCCAGATGGGCTGGTCTGAGTATTTCAAAAACTGCTGATCTACTGGGATTTTCACGTACAACCATCTCTAGAGTTTACAGAGAATGGTCCAAAAAAGAGAAAATATACAGTGAGCATCAGTTGTGTGGACGAAAATGCCTTATTAATGTCAGAGGTCAGAGGAGAATGGGCAGACTGGTTAGAGATGATAGAAAGGCAACAGTAACTCAAATAACCACTCCTTACACCCAAGGTATGCAGAATACCATCTCTGAATGCACAACACATCATACCTTGAAGCAGATGGACTACAGCAGCAGAAGACCACACCGGGTGCCACTCCTGTCAGCTAAGAACAGGAAACTGAGACTACAAATTGCACAGGCTCACCAAAATTGGACAACATAAGATTGGAAAAATGTTGCCTGATGAGTCTCAATTTCAGCTGCGACATTCAGATGGTAGGGTCATAATTGGGCATAAACAACATGAAAGCATGGATCAATCCTGCCTTGTATCAATGGTTCAGGCTGGTGGTGTAATGGTGTGGGGGATATTTTCTTTTTGGCACACTTTGGGCCCCTTAGTACCAATTAAGCATTGTTTAAACGCCACGGCCTACCTGAGTATTGTTTTTGACATTGTCCATCCCTTTATGACTACAGTGTACCCATCTTCTGATGGCTACTTCCAGCAGGATAATGCACCATGTCACTAGGCTCAAATCATCTCAAACTGGTTTCTTGAACATGACAATGAGTTCACTTTACTCCAATGGCCTCCAGAGTCACCAGATCTCAATCCAATAGAGCACCTTTGGGATAAGGAAAGGGAGATTCGCATCATGGATGTGCAGCCGACAAAACCGCAGCAACTGTGTGATGCAATCATGTCAATATGGATATTCAATTAAGAATTAAAACAGTTTTGAAGGCACAAAGGTCCAACTCTGTACTAGAAAGGTGCGCCAAATAAAGTGGCAGATGAGTGTATGTATATATATATATATATATAAATAATAATATATATATATATATATATATATATATATAAATAATAATGCTAATGTAAAATATATATCTATACCTATATAGTTATAGGAATATATACACACACATATATAGGAATATGTATTTAAAATTAGAATAACATTTTTCTATATGGAAAAAAAGAAAACCACAATACAAATCCAAATATTGTGTAAGTATTGTGTAAGAGGTGGGCTCACTATAAATACAAAAGGTCTAGTAGTAATGACCCCAAATATCCCCTATATGGGAATGACATTAGTATCAAATATTATAAAAAAATATATAAATATAATAAATATAGCTTTTAGCGCTGCTTTACCTACTGTTTTGCATAGCCTTTTAAGTTGTCTGCTTTAAGGCTGCATCTCACATTATGAAAGATAAATTGTATTCAACAAGTATTTTCCTGTAGAGACTTTAACAGAAGTAATACATGTTTTTCATAAGAATGTTCTATCTTAAAACAGATAAAATAAGGAAATTATCATAAAAAATTAACAATATAATATTACTAGTAATATAATAATAATTATTGATTATGATAATAACAAAAGGAAAATTAAACATCTCCAGCAATATGTTATACCTTCCGCATTATTGCTTTCTTTCTTTTTTTTGTTGTTCCTGGATTTCAGGCTCTGAACACGTCAGTATAAAATATATTCCTAAGTTTCCCAAGGGGAGGGCTGAAAGTAATAGATAACTTCAAAGCAGACAGAAAGGGAAAATGTAATGAGGCATACTTAGGGTTCCAGACATTTTCTGCTCATCATTTTGACTGATGAGAATGGAGTAGTAGGAGCTATCTTAATGTATAATCCTTTCTACTTAGGAGACTTCAAACACAGACTTTAAAAAAATGACTTGATGGTGCCTGAATGCTGCAGCCACTACAAATGTAATGTGCTTTTTTAGGTTTCTAACATAACAAAACAATATATGTCTTTGCTGAGTATATTAAATGTTCTTTATTACAATTTATAAAGTGTGTATGCGTGTTTACACACACACATACATTATATATATATATATACAGTATAAATATTATACACATATATATGTATCTTTCTATCTTTCTATCTATCTATCTATCTATCTATCTATCTATCTATCTATCTATCTAGCCAAAAGTATGTGGACACACATATAATTATTGAGTTAAGGTATTTCAGCCACACCCATTGCCAACAGGTGCATAAACCAAAGTATATAATAAGGAAATCTCCAAAGACAAAAATGGCACTGTAATAGGATTCCACCTTTAACACAAGTCTGCCCAACTAGAACTGTAAGTGCTATTATTGTGACATGGTGGGGTCGATCCGATAAAAATCGTCGCCCGCAAAAGCTGGCGACGCCAATATTTGCGCGGGTTTGGTATCCTATATACGGCGTAACCTAGAACTTACGCGCGTATATTTCTATCAGCCAATCGGAATTCGACGGACGCCATCTTGGATGACGTCATTTAAAGGAACCTCATTCGTCGGGAAGTCGCCGTGCCGGATGGATGCTCCGCGGCGGAGGAGCGAACAAAGAAGATTGAAGATGCCGATTTGCTTGAAGACACCGCCGATGGAAGAAGACTCTCTGCCGCTTGCTTCAAGACATCGCCCGGATGGAAGAAGACTTCACTGCCGCTTGCTGGAAGACATCGCCCGGATCGGATGAGGAGTTCTGCCCGGCGGGGTGAATACAAGGTAGGGAGATCTTCAGGGGGGGTAGTGTTAGGTTTATTTAAGGGGGGTTTGGGTTAGATTAGGGGTATGTGGGTGGTGGGTTGTAATGTTGGGGGGTGGTATTGTGGGGTTTTTTTTCAGGCAAAAGAACAGTTTTCTTTGGGGCATGCCCCGCAAAAGGCCCTTTTAAGGGCTGGTAAGGTAAAAGAGCTAACTTTTTTTAATTTAGAATAGGGCAGGGAATTTTTTTTATTTTGGGGGTTTATTATTTTATTAGGGGGCTTAGAATAGGAGTAATTAGCTTAAAAATTTTGTAATCTTTTTTTTATTTTTTGTAATTTAGTGTTTGTTTGTTTTTGTAATTTAGTTTAGTTTATTTAATTGTATTTTTAGATAGATATTTGTAGTTTATTTAATTTATTGATAGTGTAGGTGTATTTGTAACTTAGGTTAGGATTTATTTTACAGGTAATTGGGTAATTATTTTAACTAGGTAGCTATTAAATAGGTAATAACTATTTAATAGATATTATACCTAGTTAAAATAATTAACAATTTACCTGTAAAATAAATATAAACCCTAACATAGCTATAATGTAATTATTAATTACATTGTAGCTATCTTAGGGTTTATTTTATAGGTAAGTATTTAGATTTAAATAGGAATATTTTAATTAATAATATTAATATTAGATTTATTTTAATAAGAGTTTAGTTAGGATGTTAGAGTTAGATAGGGTTATTATACTTTATATATATATATATATATAATATAATAATGATATTAACTATATTAACCCTAATATAATTAGGGTTAATATAGTTAATATAGCTGGCGGCGGTGTAGGGGGATTAGATTAGGGGTTAATAATTTTAAAATAGATAGCGGCGGGGTAGGGGCTCACTTTAGGGGGTAGGTAAGGTAGATGGCGGCGGTGTTAGGGGCTCACTTTAGGGGGTTATAGATTTAATATAGCTGGCGGCGGTTTAGGGGTTAATAACTTTATTAGGTAGCGGCGGTTTAGGGGTTAATACATTGCTATTGTTAGGATAGTGAGGGGGGATAGCGGATAGAGGGTTAGACGTGTCGGGCTATGTTAGGGAGGCGTGTTAGACGTGTCGGGCTATGTTAGGGAGGCGTGTTAGACAGTGCGGGTGATTTAGACTTTAGTCAGGTTTTGTAGGCGCCGGCAGTTTCTAACGTGCCGCAAGTCACTGGCGACGCCAGAAATTTGTAGTTGCGCAGATTTCTGGACATCGCTGGTTTATCTGACTTACGGCACTTTAGCCTCTGACGGCGCAGTATATGGGATAGCTCGAGTTGCGAGCTGAAACTGCGGGCGACTCGGGTTCCCTCGCTTGCGCCGCAAACTACGATCTATATCGGATCGACCCCGGTATTGTCTAGGTTCAACAACACCAAGCTATGAAATGTTAGAGCACCCAAACTCACAGAGCAGAGTACTGAAGTGTGTAGAGCATAAAAATCACCTATTGTCTGTTTTAGCAACATCAGTGCAATAATTGTGCATAGGGAGCATCTGTACACAAGTATCACATCAACATGTGCAGAGCCAAGAAGTGGCTAGACTGCTGTAAACCACACTGCCCTGAACTCTGGCAAAGTGTAAATGTGTTCACTAGAGTGACAAATCACACTTAACTATTTAGCACCCTGATGGGTGTGGATGATGCCAGAAGAATGCTACTTAAATGAATATTGCCTACTGTAACGTTTGGTGGAGAAGGGGAATGGCCTGGGCTGATTTTCAGGGTTTGGGCAAGGGCCCTCAGTTCTAGTGAATGGTCATCTTAATGCTACAGTACACAAATATATTGTCATGACAGGCACTTGGCTAGTAGAGTGATTTCTGTTCCTGCTGCAATAAGGTGTAATGCACCTTTAGGGAGGCCTAGAAGATCAATTAGGCCCTATTTGTTGTAGTCTTTATAAGCTCTCTGTTTTCAGCATGTGGGTGCTTGTACTCTGGCAATTCCTATTTGGATTTACTTGTTTG